>NW_008693766.1:0-44097 GCF_000695815.1 Acanthisitta chloris | reverse complement strand
CCCCGGCGCGACCGGAGCGCGTTGGTCTGTGTGAAAATAGCGGTGCGAAGGTGATCTCTCTTCTTACTGATGTCTGCGCGCTTTGCGACCGAGACGCAGTTTTGTTGTGTCGCACGGAATGGAAGATGAGTGCTGACAAGTGTAACAGGAATGTTTTGATGTGTTACTTATCCTACTGCCTGTACCGGGATGGTTTGGTGTGTTCTTTATCCTCACTGCCTGTACCGAGATGATTTGGTGTGTTCTTTATCCTCACTGCCTGTACCGAGATGATTTGGTGTGTTTTTTATCCCCACTGCCTGTACCGGGATGCTTTGGTGTGTTTTTCATCACCGCTGCCTGTACCGGGATGCTTTGGTGTGTTTTTCATCACCGCTGCCTGTACCGGGATGCTTTGGTGTGTTTTTCATCACCGCTGCCTGTACCGGGATGCTTTGGTGTGTTTTTCATCACCGCTGCCTGTACCGGGATGCTTTGGTGTGTTTTTCATCACCGCTGCCTGTACCGGGATGCTTTGGTGTGTTTTTCATCACCGCTGCCTGTACCGGGATGCTTTGGTGTGTTTTTCATCACCGCTGCCTGTACCGGGATGCTTTGGTGTGTTTTTCATCACCGCTGCCTGTACCGGGATGCTTTGGTGTGTTTTTCATCACCGCTGCCTGTACCGGGATGCTTTGGTGTGTTTTTCATCACCGCTGCCTGTACCGGGATGCTTTGGTGTGTTTTTCATCACCGCTGCCTGTACCGGGATGCTTTGGTGTGTTTTTCATCACCGCTGCCTGTACCGGGATGCTTTGGTGTGTTTTTCATCACCGCTGCCTGTACCGGGATGCTTTGGTGTGTTTTTCATCACCGCTGCCTGTACCGGGATGCTTTGGTGTGTTTTTCATCACCGCTGCCTGTACCGGGATGCTTTGGTGTGTTTTTCATCACCGCTGCCTGTACCGGGATGCTTTGGTGTGTTTTTCATCACCGCTGCCTGTACCGGGATGCTTTGGTGTGTTTTTCATCACCGCTGCCTGTACCGGGATGCTTTGGTGTGTTTTTCATCACCGCTGCCTGTACCGGGATGATTTGGTGTGTTTTTTATCCTCACTGCCCGTACTGGGATGTTTCAGTATGTTCTTTTTCCCACTGTCTGTACCGGGATGCTTTGGTGTGTTTTTTATCCCCACTGCCTGTACCGAGATGCTTTGGTCTGTTATTTATCACTGCCTGTACCGGGATGTTTCAGTATGTTCTTTTTCCCACTGTCTGTACCATGCTAGCACACGGTAGCTGCTCTTGCTGGTGCACAATTAAGCGCGTTCATCTAATTTAAACTGCCGAGAGTAAGTTTGTGTGGAGGTGTTAGATGCTGAACTGAGGCAGCAGGGTCAGAGAGAGAGAGAGGTGGTTTTTTTTTTTTTTTGCTTGGCTGTATGCAGGTGATGACATCTTAAACAGCCCCAGCAAGACTTTTCAGAGCTTCTCTCTCGGGGCTCTTGTTCATGGTATGCATTTGTTTTTCTTGTGGTTTTGTTATCTCTAAAAGGAATGTCTCAGTAAGCGCTTAGCCCTGTGTAAGTAAAGCAGTTCTGGTGCTGAGGTTCCTGATCCTGGAAGCTGATCTGTCATTTGTTTCTTGCTCTTGCTAGTGCTGAGTATGGTCTTGTCTAACTTTTCCAAACTGCCTGTCAGAACACTGTTTGCCTTGTCATAGCTATGTATTGTGAGAGTAACAAATGCTGTAACTGTGATTCAAAAGCACATACTTCTCTTTAATAAAGCAGTGGCTCTAAATTAAAATTGCTTTTCACTTAACTGTGGGTAACAGAATTTATAAAAGACCTAGTTCAGGGTAAAAGCATAGTTCAGGATCCACCTGGACACTGATGGTTTTCCACTAGGCTAGTGCCTATATACATGTAATGAATGTCCAAAATACAGTAACACTTATCCAGGGATCAGGTATTTCTTGGGAGAGGGGGAAGAAGAATATATGTACTTTAAAATATTTTTCATATTGGGGGAGCATGAAAGAGGTCTAGGTATTTTCATGACATAAATGTTTCTTCTGCAGTAATTGTTGACCCTGCCCTTCACTCCTCTTCCTGCCCACTTTAGAAGCTTTTTCCTTAGTTCACTTATGATTGGTGTCATTGAGATGAGTTGGAAAATATTTATATGATTCTTTAATTCATTTGAGTTGACCCAATACATAACAGAGTGATAGACACTAATATCCTAGGTATTTTTGTCACAGCAGCATATTCTACAGGATTTTGTGGAGATTAAAGAAGTCATGGTGTGAAGTGATATACTGGCTTGTTCTTATTCTGGATGAGGTTTTCATCAGGATTTTAGAAAGCAGGAATAGTGATTTACTGTTCATAGTGATTTAACATTCATGTCAGGTTTGTCATCCTTTTTTGTTAGCTTAATGCATGGACCAAATCCCCATCTCTGTCACATACAGTCTTGTGGTAAAGTTCATATGCTTGTTTCAGCCATATTTTACCCCTGCTGATGTGTCTCACTACCATAAATTCTGTTCATTTTATCTCTAAACTCCAATGTTACTGTTTAAATAATGAAATAAAAGGCTAGTGATTGCAGGTTTACTTTTAGCTTTGTACCTTTTCTTCCTCCTGTTAATGTAATACACCTACTTTTGTTGAGCATTGTGATGTTTAGAATGAAATTGTGCTTTTTTTATGTTTTAAAGGAGGACTTTAGGTGGGCAGGTATTGTTCTTTGCTCCAAAAGACTTCTTAAAAATATTTGCTTCCATCAGTTTGACAGGTTGACCTATTTCTTAGCTGTTGGAGTTTCTGGGCTTTGTTATCTGAGAAATCTCTTAGGCTGACCTGGTGAATGTAGGAGTCTTATCCATATTATAGTAGTTGTGGAATACTCTGTTCAGATGTGGGGCTTTAAAGTAAAGAAGATCCACATTATTTCCAAAGATGCTTCTCAAAGCTCTTTGATGGAGCATCTTCCTGGGATTTTTTGAACTGGGTTGTCAATAAAATGTCTTGCCTGACACATAGTTCAACATTGGTAACTAATGTGATCTTATTGTCATCACTTGCTTGTGAACAAATGCTGAGGTTTTCCATCACTGAAGAACTGCTGCAGCTGTTTTCTGTTGGCTAGGCTTGTAATGCCAGATCTGGAGGTAGGAAAGAATTCATTCAGACTAGCAGTTCATGGTGGGTGACCTGTCCAGGTCTGTACAACTAAATATCACTTCTGACCGTGGATCTCTGCAGCAGAATGTACTGAGCAGTGATGCAAATTATCCAGTCATTCCTTGGAGCAGCAGATAAAGGTGAACTGTAGGTACCTCTAAGGCTGAGTAGATTCTCTAACTTGTTACAGTGGCTACTCTGTGACAGTTCCATCCATTTTTACAATCAACAATGTATGGCTAGACTTAGGAAAAAATGTTTTTCCCATCTTTAATGAGGTTTGTTAGATCATATTTCTAAAATATCCTAGTTATATATGTTCTTAAGGTCATATTGATGACAGAGGACTGAAAACAGAGTGTCACTAGGATAGCATGGTGTATCTTAATTTTTCAGATTGGTCTTCATTGGAACTAAAAGTCAGAAACTTAGCCAACTGACAGAATAAATAACTTGACTGTGTAGTTACAAAAATGAAGCAGATGAGGTCAGCCAAGCTAGTTTTTGTCACAGAATGAAGCAAGCTCTCTTGTTGGCATTTGACATCTCATATATTCTTTCTGATTGATTTAGTTTGCTGCATCAGCAAGTATAGTTTGGCTGCACTGAAAACTTCATACTTGGCAAACAGATTTTCACTATGGTGTAAGGCACATAATATAAATCTTGATCATTTGCATTCAGTTTTTGCTATTTTCTGCTTGGCAGTAGCATCCTTGCTGAATATCCTCTTGTGCATTGTTGATGTTGTTTTGACTTCAGATGTGCCATGTGACTTAATTTGATGCCTCTGGCCACCCAAATACATTTATGTCTGAGGGGGAAGTCCCTGGGGAGGACAAGTGTGTCTCTTAAACCAGCAATCTTGCCAAGAGCACTTTTCAGTGCAGTTTTAGTATTATGCATAATTGGAAGTGATCTCTTTAAGTGGTGATGAGTTGCCCCAAGCATGTTGCATACAGATCAGCAGGACTTGGAGGTGTATGTGGTGTCTCCTTCAATGGTATGTTAATGACAATTTATCTCAGTGACAAAATTACCCTATATTAAGCTGACATTTAAGCATAATAAGCAATTAAGATAACGTTTGGCATATGAAATTTGATCTGCTTTTGTCCAGCTGTCAAGAAAATGCCCTTATCAAATATGCAGATAATGAAAATGTTTAAATATGCCAAATAATGCGGCAGAAGTTGTTTCTCCCATGTCAAAATTAACATTGTACAGAAGAAACTTGAGATATGGGATAGCAGGATGGAATTTGGGTGATACCCAAATTACTCTGTATAGTTCTTCTTTTTCCTTTGGATGTGTAAAATAGATTTGATTATTTGAAGGCTAGAACTTGTGTCTTAAGACAGGCTTGGGCTGTTAACTCCAAGATGCCTGGTGGAGCTCTTGAGTTCTAAAACTCTTGCAGAAATTCAGCTTTTGAGATGTGGAGGAAAATCAGTATATCACAAAGACAGTGCTTGGGTCTCCTAACGATCTTGAAGTCACTGATGTTCTTTGTTTTCTTTATTAGAAGACTTATGTCAGCTTTGTCTTTCCAATCCTGGTCTCTGCTTCCCATGAATCTCAACTCTTTAAAAAGATGGAGAGGTGCACTCTATGCTGTATTATTACAATTTTTTAACACAGTGTTTTTCCAAAAATACAGTTAGTGGGAGGATTATGTGGTGTTTATTCTGGTTTGGTATTTTCCTTTCTGATTCATGTATCCTTTCCTATGCCCAGTGCAGAGGGCTTGGGTGCTTCTCTGCAAAGCAGCTTCTCTGTATGTGGTGAATAGAGCATTTGGAACCTCATTAACTGCCAGATTTCAGTTGCAGTGTAGCAAGAGATAGTTGATGGCTTCCTTTAGGAAAATAGGAATTCATATGTAATGCCAAACGGATGAGGGAGGACTGGGATTTTTTAGAGACGATGAGTACAGGAGGGCTGGAAACATGGATAAAGCTTGAGCTTTCTGTAAATGGAATGTGAAATTGTATATGTAAGGAATTTGGAAGAAGGAAATTGTTATGAATGCAGGAGTGAAAGCAGGGAGGTGAGAAGTGACAAGATTTTAAAGGAAAAATGGTTGCTGGCAATGAACATCAGAGCACATCTCATCTTGCAGGAACATGATATGAATGGTAATGATTCTCCAGTCACTCTCAGCTGCTGAACTTTCTCTTTGCTCGGGGTGGTGGTGGGGAAACCTGGTACTCAATCCTGAAAAAGTTAGTTTGTGCTATGTACCATTTACCTGTCATAAATGAAATAAAATTTGTTAGATTATAAGATCTTTTTGATAAATGTGCTAATTTTATTTTAGCAGAGTGCATATAAACCCCCCCTTTGATTGAATACAAGATACTAGTAAGAAAAGTGGAAAGTCTGATACTGCTAAGAAGACTTAGTGGGTATGCTAGACATTTCTGTGGTTGTGAAGATTCAAAGGCTGAATTACAATACTAAAGTTACTATTAAGAAGTGCCATGAAACTGATTTGAATTTTAAATGTTGCTAAACTTCTTGCTCAGGAAAGGAATTTGAGGGGAAAAATACAGGACAACTGAATTTTTGTGTGAACAGAAATAAATTTAACCATTCAGCAACATTAGAGTGTTCTTGCTACCTGCCCTTTCTTTCTTTGTTATTCCCTGGAAATTTTCTTTCCCACTAGGTAGAGATAATTATGTTTAAAGTAGAAAAGTAGGTATTTTATAAATAGTTGTTTCTAATGAAATGTCAGATGTAGCATGGTGCTGGATCACATTTTCTGTCAATGGTGGCAGCAGCTCATGCAGCACAGCATACCTCAGCACACCTTCTCCTTCATCTCTTCCTCCTACTGATGCCATTTAATTCTCGATCAGGATCACATGTTTGTATCTCAATGGAAGTAGAACTCACTACACCTACATTTAAACATGGGAATTTCACAACTCTGTGATTATTATTTTTAAGGTCTTGTGCAATAAACTTAAAACCATCTCTCTCACTTAAAATCTTTGGTTGTGCTGCATTGTGCTTCTGTGCAAATGTTTCAAAAGGGTCAATAATTACTCATTTTGAAAGCCAGACCTTTAATGTCAACTGTTGTTTCTGTTGCATAGGTGTAGCTGTGCAAGTTACTTTTAGGCACATGTGGTTATTGGGCTGAGTGGTCACTTGTGAGTAGTGTGTGCCTGAGATTAAATAACCAGCAGATATGTAAATGTGTATGCAAGCTGAACAATTCGTGAATTCGTCAATTTAACCAGATGTTTGTGTTTTTGAGGTAACTTTGAGATTCTGAAAAATTCATGCTGGTTTGCTTTAAAAATAACAAGGAAAAATGGCTCATAAGTCTTTGAAGCAAGTAAGGGGAGTTAAGTTTTTCAGACAGCAGAGCTTGATTGTGTCCTCCTGAGAAATGTATTGCCTATGTTGCTTTTAATTAAGAATTTCTGTAATTGTTAGAGGTGTTTTGATGCCAGTGGTTCTTTATGGAGATAAAAGGTATAACAGCTTTAGTGCTGGTGTCCAGGAAGCTCTTACTTAGACCTGAAATTTCTGTTGATGGTTGAAGAGCTTGTTAATGCAGTGATTAAAAAACCCCAAACTATATAATAAAAATGTGTGTAAAACTTACTTCCTTAGGTTGTGTTTTATTTTTGAAGTTGAATGATCTCAGGTACTTCATTTGACTTGGATACTGAAGGCAAAAACTCCTTCATTTGTAAGAGAACAAATTCATTTTCCCTATCTCCACTTTGGTTGTGTCCATGAAAAAGCATTAATTGTGCAAGGCAGAAAAGGCATCAAGTTGCACAAGTAATCCATGTATTGCACATGGCTTTTCTCATTGAAATGTTTTTGAAATAATATATCTAAAGATAAGAAGATACTCCAATAACTCTGGCCGTGCAATTTATTTTAGGCCTCAATTTAGAAGGTAGATAGGTGTGTGAAAAGTGGCTTACATTCTGTCTTCATCCTGAGGAACTGATGTACTTAGTGTCTTAATAACTTGTGAAATAGTGGTGGGTCATGAGATATCTATGGGATTTTATTTTTAAATTTTATTTTAACAATCTTTAAAGTTCATTTTGTGAGAATGAAAGTGATCATATATTAACTCAAAATAGAGATTTTTTTTTTTTTTGTTTTGTTATATTAAAAGCCCAATAAATGAACAGCTATTAAAACCCAACCAGTTTAACTTTATGGACAAGATTTCTTGTACTTGGCAAGGGCCAGAAGGTAATTGATGCTATGGACTCTGCTTTGGAAAAAGGTTTGGTAGATGTCTAAAGGTCTTGAGAAAGTTGAGCAGAAGCTCTGACAGGGGTTTTATGAAGAAATCTGTTAGAGAGCACAAAGGTTTGATTGGTCAGGGAAATCCAGTATCTGTTGGCTGAGGTTGTCTCCTACTACAGTCCCACTGTGACTGGTTGAGAGAAATAGCAGCTTTGCTGCAGAAACATTAAGAAAATAAAAATCTTAATCTGACTGCAGGGGTAAGGGATGGGATTCTTTGTTAGCAGAAGGATGGATTACTGTGGCTGTTGCAACAGTTTGTCCTGTCCTGATCCATGCCCAATGAATCAGGTATGAGAAGAGAAATAGGGAATCCAGATACTGTCTTCTGCATTCTCCTGCTGTCTCCAGAGGTTTCTGCCTGGTTTGGAGACTTAGGCAGTTCAGGTGAGGGAAAATGAGGAAGAAGAAATAAGAAACCTTTGAAAACTGTCTGGATCTGGCACTTCAGCCTGGTGACACTAACCATTCCGTTCTGTGAGTAGTGCTGTGTTTAAGGTGGTGGTGTTGCCTGGTGGATATCCAGAATAAAGCAAACAAACAAAGCATCAGGAAAGTTCTCTCCAAGGGATGTATTGTGAAGGGGTGCTGTGGTGTGCTCACACAATCACAGGCATGCTGATGTTGGGTTGTGACAGTTACAGCTCTCTGGCTTTCCTCATGGGAGGGATGCTCCAGTTCCTTCATCATCTTTGTGGCCCATTGCTCTGCTTCATGGGTACTGACTGAATCTGTGCTTCATGGCTGAAGTACAGATTGCAGGATTATTCAGACTGGAATACGTGTTGGTGTCAGTGTTAATAGAGGCCTTTTCTGGAATTTTAGTTTTAAGTCCCTAGCTCCAGGCCAAGTTTTGGGTTGGAGCCTTCTCGGAATAAAAAGGCCCATTCCCATTAGAGGACCAGCTCGTTGTTTTTATTTCTCAGCACGCTGGCTAAGGAAGAGGATACTAGGTAGTTTAAGAAGGAAATTTGTTATTCAGTCCCTGCAATTGTGTCACCATCCTCCTGCTTCCCCATCCCCCCATGGATCATTTTTCAAAGTGGTGACTATGAGGAGGAAGAAATAAGTCAGTTGAGGCTGAACATTGACTGAAAAGTCAGGTTCATAGGATTTCTGTGGAAAACAAAGCAAAGGAGAAATTGTTGTGTACAACATTCTCAATATTGACTGTTCTGGAAGAAATGTCCACTTTACAATTCTGAAGAAATCAACAAAACATGGTTTAGACCAGTTTTTTTCCTCCTGATTGCATTTGTAGTACCCTTGAAAAGTTTCTTATAGTAACAATTCTAGGAAAGAATAGCAGAAATTAAAGAATATAGGGTACCAAGTCAAGAAAACCAGTTGCTTTTCAAAGTGATACCTCACTCTTCTAAACATATTTGAAATTTTCAGGGAAGAATGAATAATATTACAGTCCCTACAAGTTGAAATCAAATAGTCCCTTCTGAAGTTTCTTCTACTCAGAAACATAGTTGTTCGTGCAGTGGGAATATCCAGTGACCTTACATAAAATTAAGTAAGCTACCAAAATGTGCTTTAATGCACAACTCTTGCCCAAACCCAAAGAGAACCAGAGAATCAACCCCAAACCAACCAAAATGAAACAAAAAAAAAAAAAATCAAAGAAAGCTAAACGTGGGAGAATTTCTGGTTGCTAACGGACATGTGAGCAATCCAGCCTTGCTAGCAGGGCCTGAGCAAGATGCAAGCTAAGCTGTTCAAGGACACAGCTGCGTTGGAATGTGAGAAAGAAAGCAGCAAGATAAACAACTCCCGGGTGTGAATGCAGAAGTTGAAGATACTTAGGGGTGGAGAGTAATGATTAGGCATTTTATGATTGATACGTTAATAACCAATTATATTGTGCGTAAGGCAGACTAGTAATAGTAGTTAACCAATGATAAGTGGACACTTATAATAGGTGTGTATAAAAGAATCACTTTTGTAAATAATAAAGGACAGTCACGAGACATTCACAAAGATAATAATGGTGTCACCTCTTTGTACATGAACTCCAGCAGCTAAATGTATAAATTTAGTCACAACAAAGCTGAGGAGGAGTAATGCTGATCCATGGCTGCTAAAGTACAGATAAGCCTGTAATATAGATCCATCAGTATAAATAAATAAACCTTAGCTTCTGCTTTGTGGACTTCTGAGTGCCTTTTGAGACTCAGGTGTAGCTACTGACTTAAAAAGAAATGGCATGTTGACAGATACTGATCTAGGTTTGGAAATTTGAGGCACTGACTAAAATGTTTTTAGTACTTCCAGATACTCTGTTGGGTGGGAAGAAATTATTTGGTGAATTCAGAGATAAGACAGGGGCTCATATTTTTACTACTATAAAATTATTCCCCCAACAAAGAGTGACACGTTATAATCAGAATAGATAATGCTTGCATAATTTGAAGTAGAGAAAGCATTTAAAGATCTGGTTACATCAGTGCAGGGTGCAATACATTTCATTTGTTATAACACACAAATTGTAGTGTAGTTGATTTCAGGAGCCTGGAATTCAATGTGTCTGAGTTTATAGATATCAAATTTGGTTTCAGCTTGCAAATCCAGAGCCTCCACTGCCTTTGGATGCTTGTGTTTTGCCACAGAGATACATGATCCTCCTACCTTACTGGTTATCCAAGGCCCAGCTGCCCTTTATAGGCTGAAAGAAGTACTGAAACATACATGAATGAGAGAAGCAGAAGGTCCACAGAAAGAGCTGTTTTTTTTCCCATGAGCGAGGCACAGGCTAGTAAGATAGCTCTTGGTCTCATTTTGACAGGTTTGTGAAGAAATCAAAAGTCAAATGGAAATGTTAGCTAGGCTTCTGGATATTAATGGAGAAAAGAGGCTTGAGTTTTAAGGTCATGGAAAGGTCATTGTCCGTTTTCCATTTTGATCACATTGCCAGTGCTGTTCGTGCTCTTTGTTCTTTAATGTTGCATAATAGTCTTTATATCCCCTGTTCTTCACCAGGGTGCTGATCCCAACAGAGAATCTGCTTGCACTTGTGTAGCTAGGCTTGTTTGTAGGCATGGTGGTAAGAGAATACAGCCAGGCAGTAAAATAATACAGAACTGAAGCTTTGTGAAAATAAGATTTCAAGTCATCTCATCTAGCCCATTCCTCATTTGCCCCAGTACAGTGGTGTTGTCAAGTGGTTATTTCAGACCTCTTTCTGCCAGGCATATTTGCACCCACTGGCACTAATACTTGTGCAATGTCATATTGTCTGATTTACTAAGTGGTTTACCTGAAAACCGTAGTAGTATGTTTGTCTTTAAGGAATGTTCAAGGAGGCTGCACTCTTACTGTTTGCTAGTCCAAGAGGGATTTTAAGTCCATGTTGGAACTCAAACGTCAGTGAGTTTAAAAAGAGCATTCAGGTTAATGACTAGATGACACACATCATTATTATTTGAAGGATGCTATTCTAGTTTCCTTCAGAGATCGTCTTGGGATTCTTGCTTGCCAGGCTTGTTAGCACCTTGGAGTTACTTGCCAGGTATTATTTATGGCTCAGTAATGTTGTATATTAATTTATTTCCAGCCAGAACATGCCACATCATCCACTAAGGTTTTACTCATGTTAAATATGAGGTTTCTAATTTAAAAAAAAAATCCTGTTGTATAGAGTCTTGCTGGTAAAGTTAAAGGGACACTACTTCCATTATAATGGTTAGGCAAGCAAATTGTTTGCTGGAGGGGAAGTTGCAACTTGTTCCTGGCTGAGCTCAGAACAAAGGGAAGGAGGAAGACCTGAATCTGAATAACCTCCACAGAGGGATTAAAAGTATAAAAGGATGTCTGAGCCCTGAAGTTTCCACTGCTCTTACCTGAACACAAAAAGTTTGCTCAAAAACTGGATTTCAGCTTTCTATTCTCCCTTGTCTACTATATTGTTGACCATTATTTATGCCATCATGGTTTAATCAGTGTTTCTGAAAATAATATCCTGTAATTAGCAGCTTGTTTTGTAGCTAATATTAATAATGGTTTTGTGTTATGGTTATCTGTTATTCAAGAATCCAAAATAATCACTTCAGCTTCAGAAAGCTGAAAGTTAGGTGACCACTAGATGGAGTCCAGTGAGCATATTTCAATATCCGAAATCCTGTGTTGTGGCTTGCAATGTAAAACAGGTAAAGGGGCAGGTGTTTTGTGCTTCATGCTTAGCAATAAATGTTAGTTCGTTCAGTTTAGATTGACTTGGACAAGTTCCCAAAGTTCTTTAGGTTCTTCTTGCTATGTCTAGCCTCAAGGTATATTTGAACTCAGTTTGAACTGAGGGCGCATGTTTTACTGGTAGATCCTAATGCTCATCTGTGGATGAAAAAGTATTGTCACTCTTGTAGGAATGAACCTGTGAGAAGTCTGACCTTTTTGCAGCACTCAACTATGTGACCTAAAACTATTATCTGAGGTATTCACATTTTGCAGCTAGCAGGGTTTTAAATTTGTGTGCATCTCTCCATCAGCATGTACATCATACTGTGTATGCAAGATTTGGAATAGCATTTCTTGGGTTGCATTATTTATGCCTCCTTTTCGCTTCTCTAAATGTGTAAAAGGCATAATAGACACAAACAATCCCTTGTTTGTCAGTTAAAATAAACTTGCCATATTAGCCAGCTATGAGAGCTTCCTTGTCTAGATTGGACAGAACTAAATCTTGCTTCAGTTTTTGTAGTCATTACTTTTTATGTGATCCTTGACATTAGGGACAGCTCGTATGAACGACAGGCTGCCTCTGGTCTTCAGCCTGGTGGTATACTCAGTATATCTAGTGTCACAGTAGTTTCTTGTTTCTGTTGGATGCAAATCTCTTCATAGGGCCTCGCTGAGCGTGCAGATCCTCAAAGTTACATGGGAATTCATCCATGCTGTTCTCAAGATTACCTGCTGGAGTAGTCATACTGCCTTTCTTCTGAAGGATGGAATTCTCCTGGAGCTTTTTCTCTGTCACTATGGCTAGTGTGTGGCTACCCAGTGTACCCTCACAGATTGATGGAAATGTACAGGCTGAAAGGCAAATCTCTGGAGGTCCCCAAGTGCAATCCTCTGCTCAAAACAGATCTGGTTAGAGCATGTTGCTCAGAGACTGTGACAGTCTGGTTTCAGTATCAACAAATATGAAAATAGTTTAACCCCAGTAGTTGTTAACCCTCATGGTTAAAAAAAAAGTAGGTAAATCCTTCTATGTAAGTGTAATATTCTGTGTCTGTTGCCTCTTGTTCTATGACTGAACAAGAATAGTCAGCTTCTCTCTCTACTTTCCTGTTAGGTATTGCAAACAGCAATAAAATCTCCTTTTAGCCTTCACTTAAGGCTGAACTATGCAAGATCTCTTAGCATTTGCTCATTAATGATGACCCTCCATTAGACTCAGTCCAATATGTCACTAGCTTTCTTGTGCTGAGAAGCCTGCTCAGCATGTTTAACTTGCTGTTCAACAGGATGTCATCCTTACCCACTCACTCAGACCTCATCTAGCTCATTTGGGTACAAGGATGGTGTGGGAAATTGTGTCAGAAGCCTTCTTTTGCTAACAGCATTCAATGGCTGTTGCTATCTCCTAGTCCATAGAGCCAACCACCACATCACAGAAGACAAACAGGCTGGTCAGGCATATTTGTCCTTGGTAAATCCATATTGTCAGATTGGAACTTATATATACTCTCTGTCTTTATATGATGGGAAATGGCTTTCAGGAGGGTTTGCATCATAGTTTTTCTGGAGCCTGGATTGAATCTGACCTGCTTATACCTTCTTACCATTCTAGAAAGTGGATATGAGGGTTGCTAAGAATAATCCATATTCAAACAGACATTCTGTACTAGTTTTGACAAATACTTAAGAATTTTGCTCTTAAGACAGACTAAAACTCACTGTTGTGGCCACAGAGAAGCTTTCCGCAGTTTCTTCTTTCTGAAGACACATGAGTTTTTGAAGAGAACTACCTGACAAAACTCTTCTATGAAATTTGCTTGAAGCAATCATTGCAGAAGCAGTTTTTGCAATAGGAACCAGCACCTGAATTTTCTTCTTCTCTACAAACATTCCTATTAAGTATAAACTGTTGCATATATAGTTTTTACTCTGGCAGGGCTATTGGATCTTCTTTCCTGCAGCATAGCTTTATCAGGCAGAAATGACTATGTTGTCTTTGATACAGTATCATCAGATTGTTCAAGCACTCCAAAGAGTGATAAGTGATGTTGGTTTTAATCTTTGGACTGAGGAGGCTTTAGGCCCACATCTCTGGTGTTCTGAGCTGATATAGCCAGAGGGAATGTAGTGCTCCACCTACAAATACTATCATGTTTGTGAAAAGCTGAATTCAGTCAGGATGTGTTAAGATCTCTAAGGAATCAAATGTTCACTCCTGTCAAGATGGCATGAGTCTGGGCATATTAAATGTCATGGACAGTTTTGTAGGTAAAAATGTAAGTACCCACTTCTGGTGTTTCAAGAGATTAAGAGTATTTTTGTGGCTCTTAAGCTAAGCCCTAGGTGCTTGAATCCTGCCTGAAGTATGTTCTCTTGCAGATATGGGCCTGTATCTTTATGAAGTGTTTTCCTCTAGTGATGGCTTGTCTGAAGACAGAACGTCCATGTTGTTTTGTAGTAACACATTCAGTTGGAAGGTCTCCCTAGATCTCTGTTCTCTTAACTCTTCAATTTCTGTGTAGGTGCCTCTAAGCTCTTATTTTGATAGTGAGATTTTGTAGGATGCACTGATGATTTTAAGTCAATCCAGACTGATTCTCTAAAGACTACTACCTTCTTAAACGTTTAACAGTGTCACATGGAAACTTGTAAACATTGGTTAGAACTGTCTGATTACTAGCATGTGTTTATTTCACACCTGTGTGGTTATGCTTGTTGTAATTAATTTGGTTGTCAAAGGGTTGCTTAACATGCTGATTTGAAGACTTCCAGGTCCCAAGTGCAAAGTGATTATTAGGCATTTACTGTAATCAGAGAAGGACCTGGTGGTTAGACCGTTAAAACACTTGTGTTTTTTGAAAGGGAACTAGGGCTTCTTTATTACTTGCCCAAAAGAGCACACCTCAAAAATATGATATTCAACAACTTGGAGCTAACTCAACTAATTAATTTTTTTTATCTTCAGGAATCTCATAGTGCAGTCAATGCAGATTCAATGTAGTACACAGCAAGGAGGAGGTTGTTTTTGCTCCCCATGTGTAAACAGGTGGTTTGGCTTAGGGATCTAATATTTGCAATATATACTAACTCAAACACCTCTTAATGAGTCTGCCTGCTTTCTGGTGCAGGCCCTTTTTCATAAACCAAGAGAAGAAAGGCATTAGTGCTGTCTCTTTGTAGCCTTATTTTCCTCCCCTCCACTCTGCCTTAACCCAGGCTCAGCTAAAGGTGGTTTGCAATGACTAACTTGCTGCTCATTTGATGAACAGTCTGGACTTGTACATATGTTGACTTGTTCTGTTCTGGTCTTTTTTTTTTTTAGCCATTGGATTAATTCTTTTACCTACCTTGGGCGTCTTTTAGCTCTCTTAAATTGGTAGAGTTCTGTGAGATATTTGTAACAATTTTTCCAGCCTCCGATTTCACTTTGAGATGTGATACTGAAATGGATAATATTGTATTGTGTGACATTTCTGGCTGAATGGTCACTGCTTGTGCAGTGTGGTTGCTCATTACTATTCCAGCAATCTCCTTAGTGAAGCTGGAAACTTCCACCTTGAAGCAAATTAATGTCTCAATAAAAGGTCTGCTTGCTGGCAGATTTCTTTACGTTGCATACTAGTCAGATTTCTTGTAATATTCATATTTAAGCACCTGGTCAAGCTCCTTCTCTGTGTGGTTTCTTCCCACCCCTCATGTCCCCATAGTTATCTCCCTTTCAAGCTCTATTTGGAATGCTTTTTATGTCATTGTTACCTCGTCTGTGTCGATCCACATCAGTTTAGTTGCCTTGCCTAACATACTGTAGAAACATGGTGCTAAATTTATTCAGCATATAGTTGTAATTAAATTTGCTCTTAATTGGTTTTGAATTAAAACACTTCCCAGGGTCACTCACTTCCAACCTGACTTGGTCTATGATTCTGTCACGTGTTTGTCTTTCCAAATTAAATCCATTTGGCTTCCTGTTTCTCCACACCCTAGCTAGTACTTTATAAGAGAGGTGATTTTCTCGACATTTGAAAGAACTGTGTAGTGCATGATAATTTGTGGTAGACTGACCTATTTTCCTCATACTCTCTTAAGGCATAAGCTTTTTTTTTTTTTTCTTTTTGCTAGAAACATTAGCTATTACAAAGTCTTTGAAATTGCATGGAAACCCCTCTGAATAGTGCTTTGTTTCAATGATCTCTTAACTTCTGATATCATGTTTGCAACCTGAACTTTGTCACGTGTCTATAGTCCTACATTTCAGATGGGAATGTCGTGGACTTCTGCGTTGAAACAGTTAACCTGAATGTGTTTTTGGGGAATGCCTTCTGTGGTAATTCCCATGACTGTTTTCCCTTGCATGTTTCAAGGATGTCTTTTTCCAGCCTTAGTGAATGGAGCAGAGTGTTTCTCTCACTGACCTACTTCTTGTTTTCAAAGAGAGTAGAATAGGTAGAGACAGGGAAGAAGGTACAGAGATGTTGCTGTGCAAGGTTCATGGTTATGTATGAAGTCTTACATAGTATAATTAATGCCAAATTGTTCACAATGACCTTGTTTGTTCTCCCTCCTTAAAAAGCTGTTCATTATTAACAGAACTGCCTTAAAGCAGTTTGTATTTCTTATAGTATGAGAAATGGTCTATCTTCTGCCTTTGTGAATTTGGGACTGGCAGGAACTACTTGGATCAGTGTCAGATATTGTTGGCTTGGTGTTGTTTTCTTATTTTAATCAATGTGTCTGCATGTTATTATGTTGTATTTAGGTTAGAAATGTAATGAGAAGCATATTGAGATGTATTAACTAGGCAGATGTTAGGGAAAATGCTAATAAGTCTTAAATATTTCTTCTGAATGCATCATTATAGCATGCAAATATTTCCTTGGGATAAGTTAATTTGCATGGGGGCAAATCTGAAGCTGACATAAATAATCTGTTTATTCCCTGCCTTCATGCTTCACTTAAGAGCTTTGAATTTAGCTTGTTTTAACTCCACTGCAACAATTCTGAGTTTGTAAGATCACTTTCATCCAGTTTTGCAATTTGGTAAATAAATAAGTAAATATGTCTCAGTGCTTTCAGTTTAGCAGAAATATAAAACTCATCAGCAGTCTCTGACAGGCTGATTGGTACTGTTATGCTGCAGACTGGGCTAGTTATTTTTGTGTAAATTTCTTGCCTTTAAAAGTAGTTAAAAAAATTGAACATTCCTTCTCAAAGATGTTTACATACTTGTACAACAGATACCAGAGCAGTATGTGGAATAGAGTCCTGTAGTGATAAATTCAAGTGAGTTGCTATAAAAACAAGAAATGTATGAATTTTAAATTTCATCCTATATTTTTGAGGTGGATGCTGATCTGAACTAGATAGTCAGCTGTGTTCTTTTTTTTTCCCCTTTTTTTTCTATGACTATCGATCATTTGCAGTCAAGGACTGATAAAGTCATTTCTGGCAGGTGGGAATTGACTGATCACTTTGCATGTGAGGAAGAAAGGAAAAAGTAAAGACAGCCTTCAGCTCCCTTGTGGTTTGCCTGGTCTGATAATAGCATGCTCTGACATATGGATTTGATTGAAGTGTATATAACATGCTGTTTTCTTTCCATAGCAGCAGTGATTTAAGAATTTCCCCCTCATATTCTGAGTCTTTTTATTTTGAAGCTTTTTGTTTCAAACATTAAAAAGCACATATAGGTCAAGTAAAGAAATGTTTGCCAGTACGAACTCTGTGCTAAGCATTCTGGGAGGCTCCTTTCTTGCAGCAGACGAGGATTCTTTGTGGCTGGCAGCAGAAACTGCAGCAGTATCTTTGCAGTTTCCTTTCATCTTTGATTATGTTCTAAGGATCTCTGAATATAAGAGCTCTTTCCGTGACCCCTCGGAATATCTTTTCATCTCTATGGTGGAGTACAGCACATGCTGAAAGCTTCCTATCTTCTACAGCTGAGGCATCCTTTGCTTTTCATCACCCTCTGATTTTTGTCTTCTGCGGCTGGATTTTTGGCAGTGTTTGGCTTAAGCAAATAGGATTACATTTCAGTAGCTGATGGTTTCTAGTCGAGGAACACACTAAATGTCGGACATAATGAAGATTGTACAAAGAAATATTTCTGCAAAGCACAGGGAAATTACTCGAGTCGAGCAGAGGAAGAAGACATTCTGCAAATGCAATCAAGGCTGCTAGAAATGCAAAATTCAACAGATTTGGAATGGGTTGCACTACAAGTGTGGTTCTGTTTAAAGGCATTCGTACAGTTTTTGAGAGAAACTGTGGTTATATTTGCAAACAGCAAGGGGAAAACAATGCCCTTGAATACACAGCATTCAGCTTGCCAGATGAAGATTCAGGAATATTGATTCATTCTTCCCTGGTAAATACAAACTTGTTTCATTAATAATTTTATCTGCTAATTGAAAGCTACACTCAAAATGATACCGTGTTTATTTAACATCTGCTATGTACAGGCAGTAATGTTTCTTGTCTTGCTGCTGTAGGATGTCAGTGCATGTATGTGGCATGTTAGATATGTGTGCATGCAGCTGTGATGTTAAAGCTTAGGGTTCATATTCATTATATCATTTAGATTTGTATTGATAGCTCTGAAGAGTTTCCACTCAGTAATTGCTGTAGAATGATTGTCTGTTGTAAGATCTTTCTAAACATACTCTTGGAATGTATTTGGCACTTTGGCTGAAGAAAACAGGTGATTATGTTACTTGGAAAAAACTAAGGAAGGCATTGTTGAGGAAACAGTAACCTAGGATTTAAGGTTTATTTTTTATATGGATATGAGTATGTTTTTTTTCTCTGTGTTTAACTGTTCTATTTCTGTTTAACTCACTGAAAGGGATGCAGGAGCATTCTAGAAGAAAAAAATGGTTAAAGGGAGCAGTAACCGTTTTCTGAACCTGCTTTGCTCTCACAGGCTTTTTAGGTGTTGCCTGGTGCAAGGAAAAGAGGCTGTAAAGTGAGACTGTCATCGTTGTACCCCCAGGTTAATGACGTGTTCGTGCGTCAGATGTATTGCATTTAAGCTCGAGGGGGTGGAATTGCAAGAGCTAAGGTGCACCCCTTGCTTCACATTTGGGCTGGTTAAGGATTAAAATAATTATTTGAAATAATCCAGGTTACTCGTGAATTGCTTTGTCATTGGCTAGGTAGTTGGGGTAAGAGGGGTGTGGTACTCTGAAATAGCTGGACAGATTTTGAGGAGCTTGTAGTATCTTGCTGAAATACAAATGCTGTGCAGTTGGGGCTGTGGAAAGTCTTTAGAAATAGCACAAAGCTTTGTTGTCTTCGTGCTGCTCAGGTTCTTTTTTGCTGAACTGAAATATAAGTAAAAAATGTGCATGATTGTATGTATGTATCTATACAGATACACATGTGTGTGTGTATGTATATGTATGCACACACACATGTATATTTTTATACACAGATACACACATGAGCTTCCAGGAAAGAATACAGAATAATCTGAACTGTCTTCAGATGCTTAAAATAACTTACAGGTTATATATTACCCTTCACGATAGCATTGCATTTGCTTAATATTGTTTGATATTAAAATAAAATGGCTTCCTTTGGGTATGAGAAGCCTTTTTACACTGTTAGCCATTTTTAAGATAGGCTCATACAGATGATTGTTCCAAATTTGTTATATTCTGAGTAATGAATGCTTTCATTAACTTTTGTAACCCATTGCATTTAACACCTAATGCCTTTACTGACCTTGAATTCCACATATAGGTAGATGAGTGAATGAAGAATTGTTTTAAATGTAATATGAATTATTGTAACTTGGAGGATGCAGTGAAGATTTTTTTGTTTTTGTTTCTTCCTCTATGTTTCATATTTAATTGCTCCAGCAATAATTTTTCTTTAATTTGGCCCTTCGGAATTGGTGCAAACTGGGAAGATTATGCACGAAATCTGCTTAGTCTGCCATTTACAGCTGAAGTTCCAAATCTGCCACTTAGGGGTCCTTTTCAACTTCAAAATTTCTAGATGCTTTTAAATAATGATACTATTTTTAAAAAAATTTTCTGTATAGCTTTGTCAGCTTGGTTTAACTGGAAGTAGTGGATCAAGAGAAGTTTCTTCCTGGGATGAGTACCTGAAGGTTAGAAGGAACAGTGTGTGGAATCAAGGTGTTAGGATGACTTCCTGCTCGTTGTACTGGACCAGTGTAATCTGTAAGAACAGAAGTCAGAATTTTACAAGGAAAAAATAGGACTTTGTTGAAAGGTCACACTCTTAATAATCAGAGCTGGCACTGGCTGTGGCTTTCCTAGCTGTTATCCGAGGCTGGGGAGCAGTTGCTACTGACTGACCCCTGGAAAATGTGAGTCTATGAAGAATGGGAAGAGGGGGAGAGACGTTGCAGTCAGGTGACAGTGACAAGTGATTTTATGAAACTTGTCTAAGTTTGTGAAATACGTATCTCTTAAATGACATAATTTCTGTACTCTTTGCTATAAAAACCGATTTGTCCAGCTCTTCCCTTCTGAAGGACTGACTTTCAGGGGAGGAAATTACATTGCTTCTCACTGGGAAGCTGTGCAGGGAGGTAGAGGCCACAGGAATCTCTTCTCTGAAGAGAATCTGTATGGCCAAGACCAAAAGACACAGCAGAGTCTGTTTCCTGTGTTGCCTTTTACTTTACTGTGTGTTGCAGCAGATCCAAGTGTGGGTGTAGGGCTTCACCTCTCTGTGCTGTAACACATACCCGAGCTGCAATTTCTTTGCTTTGCCTTTCCGAGTGCACCTGCTATCTGGTGTGTTCAGCCACTTTGGATCAAATGTCTCTTGATACAGAGCTGTTGTCTAAACACCAGGGGATTTCAGCCACTCCTTTAGTTTAAGAACACATTGATTCTTTCGCAAAATCAGTGTTGAAAACCAGCAAAAATGTCCTGTGAACAGGAAGGTCTCAGGAAGCAGTTCCCCTTGAAGGAAAAATCACCTGTTCTATGGAGGAATAAGGAGGCAGAAGCAGTTGATTTGGCACACATCTTTCTTATTTACCCTGTAACCCAGGGGTCATGAGGTTATAGCTAAAGCCTAGGTAAATCCAATTACAGTTTTATCCTAAGCAGGCCTGCTCTCTTGATTACTTGAAGGAAGGATAAAATAAAGCCTGTGTGAGAATGTCTTCTCAGGAGGACAGTTTATTTTTGTCCATCTCGTGTCATTCAAATTTGCAATGAAAATGCTGTATCATAGCTTTGGAAGCATTTCTAGCCTGTCACTTTACATGCCTAGAACACAGGATCTCCTAGGGTTGTTGGTCCACATGAATAAAGGTTGTTGTTTTAATAAATGATAGTAAATTTAGTTTGATATGCCATTAAAAATCCATCAAAATTAATGAAAGTATTTCCCCAAATGTCCACCTTGGGCATATTTATTTTTGGCAGATGTTGAGAAAGCATTTTAATTTGCTTCATTTTGTAGTAAGTTGAAGGATACAGTTTCAGAATATTAACTCACATGCTTATTTACATTGCTTAGTTTGTTTTAACTTTCCTGTGTTTTTTTAAAATCCATTTTCAGCATGATAGTACATGTTATTTCTGTTGTGTTGCAATGTCTTTAGATTTAGGAAGTTTTTTTTCGTGGCCTTTATTTTATATTCATATTACATATTTTTGGTAGTCATTGTATAACCAATGACTGAGTGAAACATTACTATACAGGTTAGGGACTAAACAGCTGTTTTGGGCAGTAGAAAAAGATGAAATGAGCAAGGGAGAATGATGACAGTAAAATCAACAACATTTTAAAAGTGTGAGGTTTGCTAATAAGCCCCTTGAACTATTCAGTGAAGGAAGAGGCTACATTACTCTGCTGGCAGCACCGATGGAAGAGCTAGAAAATTCTAAAGTGAGACAGACTGGGCTGAAGGACATCAACTTTTTTTATATATATTTGTCTGAAAATTGCAGAAATCAACTTGGTTTTTTTCCTTGCTTGAAATGTTGTCAGCTCAGTTTGCTTCTAATGGCCTGTTAAATGCTGCCATTTCTCTCATTGAACTTTAGAACCTTGTAATTTGGTAAACCTACTTAAGGTAGTGTAGTAGCTGTAGCATGTGCAAGATGAGGCCTAATAATTTTAAGTTGTCTTTTATTATGAAGTCTGATGTGGAAAATATCTGTTAATTTGTGCTTACACAGTTTCTGAGAAGACATGCAGGGCATTTTGAAATAGTGTATGTCCAGCTTATAGTAGGATAGATTTAAGTATTTGCTGGAAACAGAACTGCTAACCTTATTTTTTAGTGACTGCAGTTTCTTAGTCCATCTCACCTGTTGACTTGACAGCAACATCATCACTGAGTGTTATTGAGTTTTTGTGTGACTCCTTTTCCTGTGCTGTTCATGAGTCATTGGTTTATTAATAAACCGTGACATCTTTAAGATATACCAAAGTCTGGGCATGTGGGACGATTGACTAGTGACAGCAGTGAGCTATGTCATTCTGGAAATAACTCCACAGAAGCCATTCAAGTTGCAAATATTTTTATTTCAGAGTAATTTAAATTATATGGGTATGATTTTTCAAAGAAGACTCTTCTTGATTTAACATGTGATATGTTTAAATTAAACCTTAAAACATTCATTTACTAAAAGGCTTATATTAGGGTCTGTTCTTGCTGTCTGAATTTACAAATTAATACCAACTTGTTTATTTGAGGTAGAAAAGCTTAGTAGAAATAAAGTAGAAATGTATAAAGGGAAGAGTTCTAAGGAAGTAATTCTGCTGACTAAGTGGAAGTTGTTTTTTAATGTGGCTAAACAGCTTATGCAGCAATTCTGTAATGGTCTGCAGACAATTTGTATGGCTTAGTCTGTTATTTCACTCTCATAACTTGCTTCAATTTGTAACTGTATTATGAGTGGCTTTTATTCATCAGCAACTGGAGCATTAGATCTCATTAGGCCTCTTAATAAGGAAGAAATAGATATGTATGAGTGCAGCATCTAACTGTCATGTTTTTTTCATGGCTCACTTGAATTAGAGCACTTCTTTTATCTCCTTTTATCTTACTGCTCTGGCTGAATAAAAACCTGGTGTTGTGCTGACTTGTAGTTTTGGCTGAATCTCCTGATGGTTTCTGTAGACTTTTTTGTTTTGACCTCTCATTAGATTCCTTTGGGAAGAATGTTTTACTGTCCATCTCCTGATATCCCTCTGCTCTCTCAGCAGGAGAAATTGCAGCTCAGACTCACCAAATGCGTAGTTCCTACATCAAACACACTTCCTTGAAATATGCACGAGAGGACTATCAGATGTAGGTTTGCAGGCGCTCAGTGCAATGGCATGCAAGAGATAAAATTAAGCACTGTATCTTCATGGAAAAGTCTATAAGACTGAGAATAAAATTTGAGGATACTTGGTCAAGTCTGCATGCATAAGCCATTGCTCATCCATGACAATACAGGTTGGACTAGCACAGAATGATAGCCAACCCAAAAATATGGCTTTAGGTTATATCCAGGCAGAAAACATGTTCCCTTTGGATGTAGCAACAGGGAATCATGGGGGAGTTGGATATCTTCTGTTGAAACCAGGTAAAACATCTGGAGTTAAAAAAACCTCAAAGAACAACACAACCTCATCAACCAAAAAAACCCTCCAAATCACCCCCAAACCCCACACAAAACCCCCCAAAAACCCAAACACCTAAAAAAAACCCCTGTAAAGCTTTATATGGCCTTGAGGAATGTGAAGATTTCTGCAGTCAAGAAGCTGCGTGGGTGAGGCATGTAAGACTAGAGTCTAGACTTAGCACACAGAAGGGAGTTGACTTCTCTACTCCTCTTTCCTGAGTAATCCTTCCTTCCAGTTACTTTAGGAACGGCCTGGAATGCTCATTTGAGTCATCTACAGATGCAGGTATACCACTCTGTCATGAAATTTAATGCAATTCAAGTGAATCGTTACACTCCCTGACATGGGCAGGGACACCTTCCACTAGACCAGGTTGCTCAGAGCTCCATCCAGCCTGGCCTGGAACATTTCCAGGGATGGAGCATCCACAGTCTCTCTGAGAAATCTGTTCCAGTGCCTCACCACCCTCACAGTAAAGAATTTCTTGCTAATATCTCATCTAAATGTGTTTTAAACACATTCCCACTTGTCCTATCGCTGCATGCTCTTGTCAAAAGTCCCTTTCCAGCTCTCTAGCAGATCTGTTTTAGGTACTGGAATGCTGCTAAAAGGTCTCCCTGAAGCCTTCTCTTCTCCAGGCCGAACTACCCCAACTTTCTCAGCCTGTCATAGGAGAGGTGCTCCAGCCCTCTGGTTATCTTTGTGACCTTCCTCTGGACCCACTCCAACAGGTCCACGTCTTTCTTGTTCTGAAGACCCAATGCTGGGAGCCAACTGCTAACTCTTGCAGTGTTCTCGATTCTTAAAACTCTACGGAGTGAAGTCCAAGACAGTTTTGTATTTCAGTGTAGAGGCAAACCAAGATGCACTCTTACCTCAGTCCAAGGTCTGGAGTGAATTAACAGTCTTCTCATGGAGCAAATTGCTCCTGAAAAATGTCATGTAAGATTGCCTAGACAAATCAGAGAGCTGGGCAATCACCAACCATAGGAAATTTAACAAGGGCAGGTGCCAGATCTGCACCTGGGGCGGGGAATGAGATGCTGGAAAGTAGTGCCATGGTAGAGGGGCTGGGGGTCCTTGTCAATGGCAAGTTGAATATGAGTCAACAGTGTGCCCTGACAGCCAGGAGGGCCAGCTGTGTCCTGGCCTGTATCGGGCAAGGCATTGCTAGCTGATCAAGGGAGGTGATTGTCCTGCTCTACTCTGTGCTGGTCTGGCTTCAACCTTGAATATTGTGTGCAGTTTTGGGCCCCACAGTATAAGATAGTAAGTTATTAGAGATCATCCAAAGGAGGGCAATGAAGACGGTGAAGGGCCTTGAGGAGAAGCCGTATGAGGAGTGGCTGAGGTCACTTGCTCTGTTCAGCCTAGAGAAGAGAAGACTGTGGGGAGACTGTATACAACTTCCCTGTGCTGGCTTCAACCTTGAATATTGTGTGCAGTTTTGGGCCCCACAGTATAAGATAGTAAGTTATTAGAGATCATCCAAAGGAGGGCAATGAAGACGGTGAAGGGCCTTGAGGAGAAGCCGTATGAGGAGTGGCTGAGGTCACTTGCTCTGTTCAGCCTAGAGAAGAGAAGACTGTGGGGAGACTGTATACAACTTCCCTGTGGAATGGAGGGGGCGGCACTGAGCTCTCCTCTCTGGCAGCCAGTGACAGGACCTGAGGGAATGGTCTGAAGTTGCATCAGGGGAGGTTTAGGCTTGATATTAGAAAATGGTTCTTTACCCAGAGGATAGTCAGGCACTGGAACAGCTCCCCAGGGAAGTTGTCATGGCACCAAGCCTGACAGAGTTCAAGAGGTGTGTTTGAGCAATGCTCTCAGGCACGTGGTGTGATTATTGGGGCTGTTCTGTGCAGGGCCCGGAGTTGGACTAGATAATCCTCAAGGATCCCCCTTCCAACTCTGATTATTCTGTTGGTTGATGCTGCACAGTGGGAGCACCCCACGATTAGGCTTGCTTGGCACAGTTCTGCTTCTGTTTGAAGCATCTTCAGACTTGGGGTTTTGAGTCATTTTTTGTCTTTGGTTCTGCCCTGTTAATTTCTGATAATTCTAAAGTCCTGTTCAATTAGAAAAAAAGCCGTGTTTAGTCCAATACTGTTCTCACAGTCAGTGTGCTTGTGTATGTCCTGTCTATAAGGACATATGTTGGAACAATAAGTAAATCAGAAATGTGGTTTTAATCTTGAAGTCTCCTATACTACTAAATTCCACTGATGTATTTACCCCTGTCCACCCCTACCCCAACCATAAGGTGTTACCTTCCTTCAACAATACAGCCTAGAGACCTCTTCTATGCAGTATCTCAGAATCTTTGTTCTGTCCAGGCTACTTGACTTTCTCCCTAAAAATAATGTTTTGAGAGTAATTTTAGCTGCAATGCAAAATTTGAGATTTGTATCACTTCTGTTGATATAGAGATGCCTCTCCAGTAAGGGATTGTTATTCTGTCTTACGCAGAATGAGCTTTACCAAAGAAAGTTGGTAAAATGGGAGCATCTTAGCTCTAATGTTTACAGCATGGAAAGTTATGTAATATGTAACATGCTCATATCTGTGTCTTAGGCTTTCTCTTTTTTCATCCCTGGGTTTGATTGAGAATCTCCTCCTCATTGGTGGGACTGCAAATTACACGTTTACAGTGTTTGCCATAGGAGGGATGAGTTCCTAACTGAATTCCATGTGCTTTTTTAAAATTTCATCTGAGTGTAATGTGGATGGCAGGGAATTGCCAGGTGAATTGCATGCTATGTTCCATCTGCTATCAGCCTTTCTGGTGAATTTGTGAATATATTCTTCCAGGGCAAGCACATATCTGTTGGCCTCTTATGAAACTTGGCAGTATTAAGATAGATATAGCTGCAACTCTGGCTCTTCCACTGACTTGTGAAATGTTACCCTTTAATACAGCTGCAAGGCAGGCTGCCAAGTGTGGGAGGGCAGTGCTGGAATATTTTGTGCTAATACGGATGAGAGCAAGAAATAATGGCTTTTAATGGTGCTTGTCAGTCCACTAAGTGAGTCCATATTTTCATATGAGCTACTGGCTTAAAATTCCAAACCGAATCAAAAAATTAACGAACCAAAAATACCACCAACAAAACAGAGCATCAAAACCCCTCCTATCATCCATCCTTCTCATTTTTAATTATTTTTTAGGAGGTGCTGTGAGTTGGCAGGGAATTTAGGGCCACAAAGGAGCAGAGAACAGGTGTGGGGTTTTAGTAAACAATGTTGTCAAATCCTTCAGTTTTCACATATACAGTACTTGCTAACCTATAGCAATATCATTGCTTCCTTTCCTTCTCCCCACAGTTGCTTTTTTTTTTTCCCTAGAACAAGTAACAGAGACAAGTTTGATGGCTCTAATTATAGCTGGTAGGTTTAATGATCTTGATGCAGATTTTAAGTAGGACTTTGAGCAAAAGAAGCACCATTAAACCAAACTACTCAGATTTTAGCTTGTTTCTACAGTGAGGCTGGGTAGTCATCCTTTCTTCCATCTAAGTTCAGAGGGAATTCTCCTATGCTGCCTGTACTCTTGCTATCACTCACTTTTCATTATATGTTGTTTTGCATTAGGTAAGCAAGTTCTTGGAGTGAAAAGTGATTTGAAGGAATAAGAGGGTATATGTGGGGAACTTGTCTTTTGGGCAGCAAATTTGCTGGATGAATCAACTGAGGTATTTTTACCTATGCAGTTTGGTAATTATATAGGCAATTCCGTAAGGGTATATGATGCAGGAAGGGAGCCAACTATTAGGCTATTTAAAATAAGGTGAAAAGTACTGTTAAAGGTACTGTGTGAAGTCCCTCAGACCATTGTGTTTGTAAAGAGATGAAATGCATTGTTTCCGTAATGGTCTGAGTTATTTTGCAGATAATTTAGCTAGTAATTTCCTGCAATTTTGGAAGCCATGCCTCATGCAACAAATGGAGTAATTTCTGGTTTTCTTAGTTGCTATTAGGGGGTTTAAAACTACAGGTCATCTAATAAGGTGATGAATTTTCAGCATGTCTTAAAGTTCTGATTTTCATCTTTCACTTTTTGAATCGTAGTATATTATTGGCAAGTTTTAAAAATGAAAATATTCGATAAAATAACGTACCCAGGCATCACACAGTCAAAAAAAGGTAAGCAGTATCTCATGGGGTTTGGAATTTTTTGCTGTTTGGTTTGGGTTGGGTTGGGTTCCACTCCCTCCTGAAATATTTTTTTGTGAATTACATTCTTGAATTAATCACTAAGTCCTCAGGAGACAATAAATGTTGGAAATACACATCAATTTAACCAGTTAAGTTCTGTTTCATGTGGGATATAGTTCCGAAGGTGCTGGTTCACACTTCTGTTTCTGTTATATAAAAGAACCTTTTCTATTGGTACCTGTGTGTTAATAGAAATGCAAGGTAGAAATTCCATTAACCACTCAGTAATGTAAAGTAACTTCTCTGTCTTTAAACTGATGTTGCAAAAATGTTAGCCTGTTGGCTTTGGTTTTGTCCCTTATGTTTTGAGAAGAATAGGAAGAACGGTGGGGTAAGAAAACCTCATTTACACCGAACTAAAGTGATCACCTGCATTTGAAAGAAGTATGTGACAGCATAAAACAGTGTTGCTGTTTAGAAGTAGAATCCTTTGTTACATTAAGCAGAAGAAATGCTATTTAAAGTGTATAATATTTTTAAGTCTTTATTAGTGCAAGTGTTTGCAAGTGCCTTGTGCATAATGAGGTTATGTGTTTCTGGTTGCAGTTAAGTATAATTGCAGCCCATCTCAATGAAACAGATTCCTGTTTGGCAGCTGCATCCTCAAGTAATGGTGTAATTTAGTCCAAGCTGTTCTGCACTTCCGTTTGCTGAATACAAAAGGGGCTGGTGCAAAATAAAAAGTGTAACTAAATGTTCTTGAACTATTGTCTACCTTACTTTACACAGGAAGATCTGTTTTGTAAATTTGACTAAACTGCCGGTTTCCTTCTTAACTCTTAAAGAAGAAAGAACTTTGTGGAGTATTGTTTTCTAGAGTTTGTTGTCTGTGTATGAGACAGCTTAAAAAGTAAATAGATTGAACTTGGATTTCCTAAAGAAAAAGACAGAAGCATAGTAAATCATTATTGTCTTGATTAAAATGTTATGATTTCTTTCAGTCCACTCATTAGAAATGAGCCTGTGTTGTGGGTGGGATGGGCAAACTCTTGGTCAGACTCAGTTTCAGGAGTGCAGTAAGGCGAAATAGCAATATGTTATGCAAGTGTGAGAGCAGAAAGAAGGGGAAGAGAAAGATCCCTTATCCTTCGGACCAAACAGACATCTTCTGTTTGGTCTGAAGGATAAGAAACCTGCGCTTGAGGTTGTTCCTTCTTATAAATATTAGCGTTAAAAGAGGATATTTGTGCTTCTCCACAACTTGACCTGCTTTCTGCAGTTTTTCTCTTCTGTTAAAGAATAGATAAAAATTCATGCCAAGTTAAATTTAGGATGTGAGTTATATTGAAGTGGGATAATTAACTGTTCCAGAAGTGAGGCAGAATTGAGAATTGAATGAAGGTGGTGGCTTCATTTTCACATCTGTCTGGTTCCTTAGTGAACAGAGTCTAAAATTAGGGATGTGCTTCTCTGGGGAGTTGTATTTTCTCTCAGATGTATTTTTGTTTGGTAAATACAGCTACTGAGGTTTGTGAACTTGGAGGTTGCAACTCATTAGTGTTAAGAAGAAACAAAGGCAAACCCCAAAATATCCCTCTCAAAACCTGGAGAAAACTGCTCATCATAGCTCACTTTTTTTTCCGGAGGAATTTAGAATCCAGTCATATGCTAAAACTGCTGTGTGAGGAAGCTAGGTTAGTCAAACCTTAAAATTTCTAAAAATGTCAGCTGAGCTGCATACAAAATTTGTTTTGCACTACGGTAAAGAATTGTACAGAAATGATCCCAGTAAAAATTTGCTGCCTCTCACTTTGCCACTGTGTGTGTGTGTGCACTGGACGGTGTCTGTAAGCAGCAGTAGAGCAGGAGAGTAGATGGGATTACAAAAGCCAAGTCGAAGCATTGCTTGAGTTTATGTTGCAGTTAAGAAGAGGAGTAGAAGATATTAACTGCTGGTCACTATGTAGCCCTGAATCCTGAGGCCAAGAGACGCTTTAGAAAACGTCACAAGACAAGAGAGACACCCTTTGCCCCCGCCCCAAGTTCTGTACTGTCAGCAGAAAGAAAATCCTATGGAAGCCAAAGGCAGTGAGTGGTGGCTGATCCTCATGGCTGGAGAGCTGAGGTTCTTGAAAGTGTCTCCTATCAAAGTGTGTGAAGATTTTGTTTGCATTGTTTTCTCAGTGGGTTTTTTTGGACAGTGATCAGTGGTGGACACCTACAGTGTTGAAGGGTTCTGAGGAGTGAGCACAAAGACAGCAGCGAGCTACCTGGCTCAAATGGAAAGAGGCTGAGGGATACTGGTAGTTGAAGAGTTAAGTGCTTAAGTCTTAAAGGTCTGAAGAGGTTTTTTAAAATTTTATTTTGAGTTAGCATCTTTGTAGACTGTATAAGAATTGTTGTTGTGAAGACAGTTTGATGTTAAGCTAAACTTTTCGTATGAATTTAGCACCAAGATTAAAAAGGTCATACACACTGCACCCTACCCCCACAACAGAGCCATCTATCTGTTCGTGGCATTGATCCTGGGGAATATACTTGGTTAGTAGCTGGTTGTTGATAGTACCTGAGTAAGTGATATTAATATTAAAACAAAAGCAATACTTATGTTTTTATACTTCTAAAGAGGCACAGTGACTGATTCTTACATTAAGAATATTTTTGACTTATTGAAGCCTTGATTTTACAAGTGCTGTTAAAAGACCTGGACTGCTCTACATGGTCATTTTAGAAACACACATTCTCTTTTGTGTTTGATTCATAAACTTAAGGCATTCAAATGGATCCGCCTCTTTTTTTTTTTTTCCTTTCCCCTGGAGGAATATTGCATGCTTAGGGGCTGGCCTTTGTCTGTCATGCATTCCCACCATAACACATTTAGCAAACTGCAGCTGAGAAGTTAAACTAGTTTGTACTTTCTGCTGCATGTGCCAGGGAGAAAGCTCTTGTTTTCACTGGATCAGTGGCATGTGGATTACTTTGATGCCAAAAAGCATACAGTTTTGCTGCTGTTTGTATTTTCAATCAAAGAATGCAGGCAAGAACAAACAGAAATCCTAAGAAAGAGCTTAGTATAGAATCACCACAGAAGCGCAAGGATGGAGGTCCTTGTGAAGTGGAAACGGAGAGTCCTGTTGTAGTGCTGGTAAGAATTGTTTAAACAAGCTATCTCTTCCCTTTTATGATTCCAGCTCTGTCTGTCAGTGCTTAATCTGGTGATAATGAGAAGTTCCTTCTTACTTGTGAAGAAGTTGTGTTTAAGCAAACCTTGATTCTTGGTGTGTTGTCTACCTTTTTAATTAATTTTGGCTCTTGTGGTTTACCAAATCTTTGATTCTCTTTGAGTGTGACTTCAGAATTTGGTTTTCCTACTAGCTGCTTTTCAGTCTGTTCTGTCTAGCACACTTGTACAGCTCTTTGAATCTGGCATGAAACTACTTATGCTTTAAAATAATTTCTGGCACCTCTATTTTTTAATTGCCCAGCATCTTTCAATTAATACTCTCTAAAGTGTGTGTAACAGTTAAATTTTACTTAAATGATCAAAAATTGTCTAAATAATTAATGAGCACTTCTGATAAAAGGTCTGGTTTTTAATGTCTTCAATGCACATTATTTAGGAATTTAAAGTTTTGAAATAGGTTCCAGTGAAGGAAAAAGGAGTATTTCTGTATGTGGGAGAATCAAAAAAGAACTACTTTTTTCTTATATATTGCTGCAAACTTAGTTCTGTTGGAACTTTAGTAGTACAGCAAGAGAACTGTAACAACCCACCAGCTCTTCAGCTAAGGCAATAAACTTTTTCAGACAACAGAGGATTGTTAAACTAATAACACATATATCAGTAGAAAGAAGTACTTTGATAGTTCCAACTTTACTTAGTAATATTTCATACTTGATTGCTGCTTTAAAGGATGATGATCTACTCTTTATTTGTCTCGCTGTGATTGAAGTTAGTGGAGCTGTGATCCTCAAGTTATGGTGTCCCCCCTCTTATTTGAGCTTCACACGACACATTTAAGAATTGAACCAAAACATTTTGGCCATTTATATTTAGTAAGACACATCTGTATCGGGATTGTTGCTGTATTTAACTGAAATCTTATATCTGTGCTAGTAAGACAAACTTTTCTTTTCCCTTATGCTGTTTTCTTTAGTTTCATTCTATTCAGAGAGTTGTTAGTAAAACGTGTTTTTTTTGTATGGGTGTGTTCTGATTTCTGGTCCAGATTTTCATCAGTACAATATGAGCTAATCTTGTGTGTGCTTTCCTGCCTTTGGAATGTTTAACTTTATTTAGAACTGTTTTTATTCCCCCATGAATACTCAGAGAGGATATTAGTGTTTCTGCAGATACTGCAGAGTCCTGCAGCTGATCAGCAAGCATATGTACTTGCTTAAAAAAGTATAAAACAATACTATGTTTTCTTAGCCATTTATGAAGCACCTCCTTATAATTTTCTAAGTACTGCTTCTTTTAATGTCCATAGAATAATTGCCCTCAGTGTTTGCCCTCCCTTTTTTCATTTCCAGATGAAGTGAGTGCATTCAAAATAAGGGTCAGTATTTAGAGAGAACATTTAGGTTCCACATAGTTCACGTAAAAAAAATCTTTGTCATTTCAGTTGCTATTTTAGTACTAATCTGTTATGTATACAGACAAGCATGTATATGGCATATAATTATAGGTTGTATAATAGCCCTTTTTGCTTGTGGTTCTGTCTAGTTATTGATGAAAGGCTGATGAAGTGGTGCAAGGATACTTTGTAGAAAGTGTACTGCCAGGCACAAATGATAAAATAGGGTGTGCTGTGTTTCATTTAACACCAATATTTGGGTCCATTTTTATTTCATTGGGTTGTTACACCACACGACATTTTTACTGCCATGGTAAAAATAGGTGTCTTGTCACTGGTGCAGGGTGCAGTAGGGTGGTAACTGGTAACATTGCTAGTTGCTGTGACAGAATCTAAACAGCAGAACTTCTTGTTTTCTGGATTAGCAACCTTGGAATAGCAATCTTTTTGGAATTACACTTGATAGCGATCCACAAAAGCGTGTGGAACCAGGCTTCTGGTTTACTCTAATAATACTTCTCATTGATTGTTGTCTAACACTTTCTTTCAAGTGTGGATATTCCTTTTGTATGAGCAATTATGACGTGATTTACCTCGCACTTGAGTTTTTTGAGTATTCTTTATAAAGAGGAGATAGAATCAACTGTCAAGACTTCCAGGAAGCAGCAGGGTTTTTATAATATTAATTTAATTCTTTTAAATGTAGTTCACTAAGAGTCTGCTGGAATATTGAAGGAACTGGGTATTTATAACTGTGATTATCCCATGTGTTACTGAAATAATGTTCTTTGATTGAGCAGTATGCCTGAGTTAACCTTTCCTGGGGAGGTTCATACATGGAGTCATCTGCTGCTTTCAGTGTGAGTATGGCAGTACATGTGCTCTCCTGTTTTCCTGTGAGTGGAACTGGACTGTCATAACACTGCTTTTGAGGTTAAAAAGCAAGGAGAGCCCATGGAAAAAGCATTGAGATTTTCCGGATGGTGCCTCAAACCCTACTTGGGATGAACTGTTGTTGTGCCAGCTGTTGCATAAGTCACCAGATGAGTACATGTGCTGGCCAGCTGCACTTTGATAGTCAGAATAGTAGCTGCTTATCAAAACAGATGATGTTTCTGGGAAGCTGGATCTTTTGGAGGTCATCTTTCTCCTTGGAAATACACTGACAGTATGAAATGTATGACACCTGAGCTCCTCTCTCCAGCAGAGCATTGCCTATGTGTGATTCTAGTGTTAGAAGTTTCTGTCCTGATAGTAGAGCTTCATAGGGCACAGCATGCTTGCTTTTCATCTGAAGGTAAAACAAATTGCAGAGGAGGCTAGGAATGAAACAGCTGGAACTGTATCCCTATTAAGAACCTGTGGTAAATACTGACAATACAGAAGGTTTTATCAAAATGTTTGAACCCTGAAGTGTTCTAGTGTTTAAATGGGCCTTGACTATCAATGAACTACTTAATGTAAATAACAACACATTGGTTTGTAATTTAGACTGTGTTGAGTTTTTTCACATTGGTTTGTAATTTAGACTGTGTTAATTGAGTTTTTCGAACCCTCCATGCTCTTCTGTATAGCCCCCTGAAGACTGGTGAGCAATAGAACAAGAGTTTTCTGGTTAAACCGGGGGGAAAAAAAGGAAAAGTTAATTACTGTTCTTTTTTTAATAAAACACCTGTTAAAAAACGTCTGTATAACTGTTTTCTCTTGGTATGGCTCACTTGGTGTCTGTAGCCCCAGTAAGCACTTCTGGTCTGGTTAGGAAAGCATATGAGAACAGATGACTTAATACATTGCATTCTTTTAGGTCCTAGAGACTTAGAAGTTTTGAATTTGTCAGTGACAGCATACTGTTGCCAAATATATGCATAGTGGTAGGGTTTTCTTTACATAAACCTGTGGCAGCTTATTCCCTCCCACATTCCCCAAAGTTTACATCACAAAGTTTACCATATGTAAGGAGGGGGATAATGGTAATGTAGTATTTAAGAATAAGCTCTAGGATACAAATAGTTTTCTTGAATGAATCTTGAAGTTGATTAAAAAACCCTCAACCTATGTAATTTAATTTGAGTTTCTTGTGGGACAGTAGGATGCAGCAAGGGAGCTGTTACCCGTGTTTAGTATTCAACAACCTTATATATCCACACTGGCTTGCCTCAGGCCAGTGTTGAGAAATAAATAACACCTATTCATCTATTTATATGCTGTTTCCTGCTGGTGCTTGTAGCTCCATTTTACTCTTTATGGGGACTCGTTAATTTGCAGGTGTATGTGCTAAATATGTTTTTATAGGGTAAATGATGTTTTGTAGCAAGAGGCTAACAGTATTCAGTGAGCCTAACCTGACTGTCTTTCCTTTTGTGACACAACTATTGGAAGACAACATTTGTCTCAATGTAAGCATCTAAGAAAAAAAGTATTTTGTTGGGATTTTTTTTTTTGGTAATACGTAATGTGGGTTATCATTGAACTCTTAACTTAAAATTTCTTTTGTCTGACGAATTTTGATACTGCTTGTCCAAATATATAGGCCATATTGTGGCAGATTAAAATGGTTACCATGTGGGTGTCATGTTTTGAAATACTTCTTATTTCTGATAAGTTTCTGCACTTAGAGTACTCAGGCAAAACCCAAAGTGGTACGGCAGATAATTTACTCTTTTATCTTCCGACAAAGTGAGCATTGGCTCAGTGGAGTCCTGGACTCCATAGACCTTTGCTCTTGGCATTTTCTTAGATTACAGAAAGAAAAAGTTTGTTGGCTGCAGATTAATAGGAAAAGTTAAGCCTTGTTTGAAAGACTGACTTTTAGTGCCTATAAACTTGATGTTGCAGTTTTGACTGGGCTGAGTTTTGTCTGTATCAGCTGATCCATAAGTCATATTCAACAATACTGTAACTACCCTACATATTTTTTTTAATATAGCATGAAATAATAGACTGGATTTTTTTTTAATGGAGAAAAGCCTGAGAGAGAATCTGCTTCTTTGTGGTTTTATGTTTTATGTTTGGCTAAATGCCAATGTCAGTGTGCTGTTTATTGTTTTCTTTTTTCATATCTGGCTCAAACTGATAAAACATCCTCTTCCTTTTGGATCTGACAAATGACTAAGAGAGCAATGAGTAACAAGAGAAATGTCAGGAAATAAATTCTTCATTAATTTTTACAGAAATGATATTTCTGCAAATCAGGTGCCTTATTGATTAAAAAGGAGAGGTCTATATTCAAGACCTCAGCTACAGAGAGCTTTAGTTTCTTTAAAAGCTTCTAATGAGGGAGGCGTCTTTTTTCTAAAATCTTGTGTTTACAGCATGCAAGCAAAATGTAAGCAAAGCAAAATTGTATTTTAAGATACTTCTTTAAAATAAATTTTATGGTTTTGGTGAACCTGTTTTGTGACTACATGGCATTTGCAATGAATTGGATGCTTTTTGAAGCTGCAGTGTATGCATATTTGTTTTTTAATTAGCTGTGCTGGAGAAGTGATTTGTGTGTGTGTGTGCACACACCTATGAAATTATTTTAGCTATGTTGGCTTTAAAAGTAATCCTTTTCCTCTGTTTTTGCTGGTAAAATGAGGGAAACCAGAGCTTTATTCCAGTCTTCACCTGTCACCTTCCCAAGAGACTTAACAGGAGGATGGATATAGCTTTTCAGCACCAGGGAGAAATGGATGAGAATGCTGATCATGCGCAGCACCGTGTAAAAATCCATTACCCTTTTGACATGACAGCTTTCCCTTGCTACCAGGTTGTGGAGTTGGTGCTGTGATCTATCTGTTTGCTAGTTCAGATAGGAAGTGCCCTGATATGTGAACTTTCTGACTATATTGACCATGCGTATGTTTATTATTTTCTTTGGAAATCTGCCCAAACTGCCACAAGTGGTCACACAGCATCTAACCAGCATTTCAGAGTCACAGTCTGGCTGAAAGCTTGCTGGTTGGAAGGGACCTTCTCAAACCAGATTACCTCCTAATCTGTCACAAAAGCTCTGGTTTAGCTGCTGGTACTAGTGTGAGAAGAGTCAGGAACACGCCTTGAGAGAGAGGTAATGGCCTTCTAGTGTCAACCCTTTCAATTAATTTAAGCCACTTGTGAAGCCAGATCTTTTCAGCTAACAGAAGAAACTGATTGTATGCACAAATCAAATGGTCTTTCCCCGCCATTCATTTACCAGGCAGAGTTCAGTTTGCAGTATTTATTTTTGATTCTCCTAAAGGTCAGTCGTCACCCCAGTCATCCGCTCTCAAACCAGCCTGTCACCACAGCCCATTGCATATAATGTCTCATGACAAACTCTGCAGAAGGAATGGTCACAGGGTAAAGGCCAGCTTACCCAAACAGAGTGGCTTGGCCATGGTACTGTAGTAGTTTTAACAGGAGAGTGTATTGCACTCCAGAACTCAAGCTCAGTTATTGTGTTGCCTTGTACTTCATTTATAGGGCAGTATTGAGGGGCTCTTCATGCTCTGTTATCTCTGTCTCATATGCTTTAAGGAAGAAAATTTATACTGGATGGTTATGGCCGTAGTGAGGAGTTGGAGAGGGTAAGAGAAGTTACTGGAATTTCATTGGAATCAGAACTGGTTATGACGATCTGATAGAGTGGTGCTGCTCAACCCAAAATGTTGTGAAGGGGTAATTTAGCAGAGTCGGTATCTAGGAAATGTTTCAAATAGTCAGGTGAAGGAAGTGCTTCTGGCCTTCTGCATGCTAAGGCAGCTTGGAGCACACCATTTCAGTAGCTTGGGATTCGTTGGAGCAGTCTAAACACTCAAATGCAAACTTACACCATGTTTTCTTGCAATCAAAATATTTTGTATAATTAGTACCTTAGGGGAAGCGTAACCTTTTCTTATGTTGTGTCTGTGTGCTGCACTTATGCTTATGAGCTAAATGGTCCAACCATAAACTTAAGCCTTTTCTGTGGGACACTGGTGTTAGTTCCTGGCTTTGTGACAAATTATGGTCATGAACAAGAGGAGAAGATGTATCAACAGCTGTGCTTCAGGTGCTCAGTTCTCAGAGTGTGTTGGAGTACAATACAGAGCCAACTGAACAGCCATTCTCCATCTCCTCTCAGAAGAAATATGGCAAGCTTAACATAATCATTTTCCACCACAGCTCCTAGCTGTACTGGTCCGTGCTGAGCATGTTGTCATACAGCTTACAAACTTCTAGTCAATCCTTCCAGTGTGCTTGTAACTGGTAGTTATTTCTGTTGACAAAGCCACATTTTGTGGATAATTTTTGGTAGGTTTAATTTCCAGGCTTTAGGTTTTTTGCCTTTTCAAGTGTCATGCTTTGTTATGTTGTCACATTTTGCTTAACAGTAAAATGTGGTAGAAATGAGGGCATCTTAAATAGCTTTTGAGTACCCTATGAACTGAGCCTGGAAAATTTGGTAACTTTCTCTGACTTAAGTTTTGGTAATTCCTTGAAAAACAAATTTGTTTGATTCCTTTTGGATGAAGGTTGTAAGGTTTTTCAGGAATATTATTAATATACTAGTGATTAATAGTCATTACTGCTAGAGATAAAGATATTTCTTCTGTGTAGTCAAGCTAGAATTTGAAAGGTTATTGACATAAGTTATATGAAAGTATTATATAAAGTTCATCTTGCCTGTTTACCTGTGATGATGGCAAAAACTGGTCTTGCTGCTGCTATTATGTTGAATATATCTTACTTTGAAATTAGTACCAATGGTCGTAAGAAAACACCAGTTGTAAAGCCTGTTGTAATTGCCACTTGTAGAAAATTGTAGTTTTATGTCTCATACTGTGATGCACAATTTTAGTTGCAGAAAGTGTGAGGTAGATTGTAACTGCAGCTTTGCATTAGTTTGCACACTGAGGCAGTGCTGCCTCATGGTGAGCTCTGGCTAAACCTGCTTTGCCATCTGACCACTTAACAGAATGCTTGGCAAGGTGAAGGGTTTTCTCTGTCTGATTGTGCACAGGCAGCTGTAATGCCTTGGCTGCTGTAAGGGTTTTAATGTTGAATCAGTGCCTAGTCACTGAAGAAAGCTACTCATGCGATAAAGAGGAAGTAGATGGCCTATGGGAATTTTGAAAAAATTATAGAGAAGGAGAAAGGACAATTAGCCGACCCCTACTGCAGGTTACTGCTGAGTTAAAACAAAGCTCAGTCTTCTCTCTGAGCTAAGATTGCTTAAATTCTTGCTAAACTCAGATCAGAGCTTTCTAGGCAGTATCAGGCAAAAGTAACCACCAACATAAGAGACTCATAATTTCTTTTTTTTTTTTCCCAGTGAGAATACAGACATGATTACTCTGATAAGCTCTGGTTTATTGTGTTTTGTGATACAGTTCTGTTTCTTCCTTCTGAGTCAAACATCATACTTGTCTCTGTAACTATCCCTTGCACTTACCCATATGGCATAGTATGACATAAAGCTCACATTTCAAATACTGTGTGTTTTTGATGTAGATGAAATATAATTCTGCCAACTTTTAAGAGTAACTTTTTAAAAAGAGTCAACAATTGTAATTTTTCCTCAATATACCTGAATTTATTTTGCTTTCTTTTTTTTTTTCTAGGCAAAACCAAAGCTCATAGAACCAATAGACTATGAAAATGTCATCGTTCAGAGGAAGACACAAATTTTGAATGATTCTTTACGTGAGATGTTACTATTCCCTTATGATGACTTTCAGGTAATTTAATCCTCCCTCCTTTTATATTATTTTTTAAGGCAGGTTTTTAGCAGTAGTAGTCATGACACGATAACTTCATATTTCTTTGTTTCTTAACTATCTTTTGCTACAAACCCCCAAACTCTTTGCCACACATCCCATTACACCACTCAATTTATTCTGTCAGATTACAGAAGAAATAGCAGAATTTCTTCATCTGTCCAGATTATAAGGTCTCCTTCTGCATCTCAACAATTTTATTGCCTTTTGAAGTAGGTGTTCAGTCAGTTTTAGATATCCCTCCCCCCCTTTTCTGATGTGGGAAATTATGTGATGTTTGTTCTGACAAAGATTTCCTTTTGTCATGCTTTCATTCTTAAATGGATTTTTTTCTTTTTACATTTTTTCCTCCTTAATAGTGAAGGGCATGAACTAGTTCAAATGCAATCTGTTACTCACAGCTGCATGCTACTAGCCAAACCTGGGTTTTGGCAAAATATCTCTTACGTACCATGGTTCTGACTTGATTAAGCCAGACTTAACCAGTATTTGTGACCATCTTGTTATATTTTTTAAAATAAGCATGTTTATCTAAATAAATAGTTTATTTCAGTATACTTTTAAAAAAATCTTGTTGTAAATCTAGTTAGGATAACTACCAAGCATCTTAGAGACTGGAGTTGGAGTAAACAGTGAGGAAAGTCTCCTGTGCACACACCCATACCTGCAGTCTATATTTGAAAAGTATGCAGACATCTGAACTATCTGTAAATTCACTTGATTCAGCCAAATAGCTGAAGCTAAGTTTGTTTATTATGAGGAAAGTTGATAATGAGTTGGTACGTTTTTACAGAAGGACATCTGAAGTCCCATAAATTATATGTTGAATTTTTAGTGAATTCTCTCTGGCATATTGAAGTGTTGACCTGAATGTACCTGAACTCTGTTTTTAATAGTCTGGGGCTTCTTTTTCATTGATTCTTACATGACTAACTCTACTTGTAGCCTTTCTATTCTGAGCTAAAAAATTCTTTCTTGGGGAAGCTACAGGTATTTAGAGAGTAGTTTGGGTTTCATGTGTTCTCAGCCATAGGTGAAAGTTTCAAGAACTGCAGTTAAGATTTACAAAAGGAAGTCATGCTATGAACATTATGTACTGATACTAGTGTTCAAATACTGGATTACCATGATGATGCCCTACACCAGATGTTGGCTGTGAAACTACAGAGCATGAGTACGCTACACCATCCAAATCCTGTTCTACAGTGTGTCACTTAAGTACACTGGAGTCTTCTTGATCTGTGGTTCTGACCTCATTGACTAGTTCACTTACCAAGGTCATTCTGGTAAATAGCTCTAAATTAGCAATGAAGAAACAAACCTATCAAGAATATCCTCAAGCATTATGCTTGAGGAGTCTGGGTGATGTCTGAAGTGTTCGACTGGTGTTTCAAGTGACTTCTGCAGTTCTTATCCTAAGGCATGTATGAGTGAATCTAGTCCATAGTTCTCATTCTGATCTTCTAAAGGGAATGACTGAATTTTGTCACAAACTCTAATGCCTTTTGTCATCCTTTGTTTGGATTCTGTGGTCAGATTCTTATCAAGTCAGTCATTAAGGTGTGTGTTACATCAGAAGATTTCCTTCAATTAGTCACAGTTTTGGAATATAGTCAGTGTTTCTGTTTCTTTATCCCTTTTACAACATACTATCCAAACACATGTTCTAGGTTTCCTTTATGCAGTCTTTGGCAGAGTCTCATTTTATACTTGATTTATATGAAGACTGGTTTGTGCTATCGAACTCTATTATCAAACTTTTATTTCTTTAGAAGATTTGCTGGCACAAACTTAGTCCAAATATTTTTATTGTACACATGACTGCCCAATGGTCCTTTGATCTATTTAGTTTGCTTTCAACAACACAGAGCATCTAAATCTGTCATTCAGTGTATTAAGAAAGTATTACCAAGTCAGAGAGCCAAAATCCCCTTGGTGCCTAAATATGTTTTCATAAGTTAAGCCTTCTAACCCTGTGCAGTTTTCCATAGTCATATTTACAGGTTTGAAACCATAAGTCTTGATATGGTTGCCAGTATCATTAGAATAATTTAAATAATGGCATATTTTCTGTATTTGTCATTCTGCTTCACATATATTTTTTAAATTCCTTTTTCCTAACTTGTTGCTGTCATACAGTGTGTGGGCAGCTCCTGTGTAAACCTTGGCTCTAGTGTTTGATGCTGTCCTCAGCCCCCACCAGGTGAAATGAAAGTAGTGAGCTAGAGCATTTACCTGTATACACACTTAGAACCATTTCTAGGTGGAATCTCCTACCATTGCCTAAAAATCTGTTCAAGTTATTTCCTCTTAGAGCATTCACTTTTTATTTTCACAAAGTTTTTCCTCACACTTAGGTTAAATTGATTGCAATTAAAAAAACCTTTGCCTGAAAAGGAATCCCAACCATGTTAATTTATAAGGGCATTAAGTGTAAGACTGTTTTGTTACCAGCATGGCCCTAAAACTGGCACTTAAAATGGCACAGAAAACCATTCAGTGCTAGGTATCACTCCTACAATTTTTGGTAGGTTACAGAAAAAGCTACGTATTTTCAAAGAGGTAGATTGATACCACCATTGAATTTGTGTTAACGTTGAAAGCACTTTGGGAATAATTGGAGAGAAATAGTTGAGCTTGATTTGAATTTTTTTTCCCTAGGTAATCCAGTTTGATAATTGGAATGTAATTTAATAGGTGTGAGAACCTAGATATTAAAAGAGAACTGATACAGATTGTTAGTCTGTATCAGAAATGAAAACTTGCACAACAACTGGCTTTTTTGGACATTGTATAGCTTGCTTTCCTTTCTTCCTTTCTTCTCATGAAAATTATTTGTCTAGTGAGGAGAAAAACCCAACAGTAAGCCAACTTTTTCTGTTCAGCTGTGACTGTTTTCTAAACATGCTGTCAGAAGAAGCTCTAATTTCAAACCACTACCAAAGAAACATTTGAGCAAGGACAGAGCAGAAAATGGTCTTCTCTGGGAAAACTCATGGAGTTTGAAGGATTGTTCTTAAACCAGCTGATCTAGTTGCATGAACCTTTCCAGATTTTCACTTAACTGCATTTTTCAGCATCCTGACCTTGGTTAGCTGAGGTTATAAATCCTGTTTTTTTTCCTTTTACATATGTTTGGTAGCAGCTCATTTACTTTTCAGAAGAGCATGGGGTTTGTCCTGCTTTGTGCAATCCAAATATGTAGTCTTGTAATTTTTTTTCTTTCTTTTGAGTTTCTTTATTTTCCTTTATGCTCTTAGATACAAATAATAGCAAGCTTTTCTTTTCTGTATTTTCCAGAAGAGCTCTTAATCAGCAACTTTCCCTTCTCATACTGGGTCATGTTTTAGTTTACCGTTTCAAGATTGTTTCAGTTGCTTTTCATAAGCTCAAGTTCTGAGTTTTCTGCATGGAATTCACTAATCAAGTTACTCCCTAACTTGTTCTCATGAAATTTATAGGGGTAGTCATGTTGTGTTTGGAGACATTTTTTACTGTTAACATCACCAAGTTTGCTTTCATTCTTAGTAACTGAGGTGTCTAAACTTTCAGTACCTTCGTGCTTTGTAGTCTGTTTATTTCTAGCTGCCTTTTTTCATTGTTTTGTTTTCATTATGGTGCCCATATAATGTGTGTTTGATTATGATGATAGAACCACTTTCCTGCCACCCATTGGAACATCTGTTAATGTTCTTGCTACTATTGGTCACAATCTGTTAGATGGTTGAGGCTATATCTCTTCTAGAGTCTTGGTGAGAAAAAAGTCTTCTCTTTCATAACCTTCAGTGACTATATCCATTGGATACTCTTGTATCCAAGTTTGTGCCTCTTCATGGCTTGTTATATTTATTTCAAGTCACCTGGATTTCAGTAGTTTACTCAATAATGACATGGGTTCATAGCTAAATAGCATTAGTTCAAAGCAGAACACCCTCGTGGTGGTAGTGATCACATTAAAATCCTGTACTCAATGACTGCAAAGCTGGTGATGTTTACTTTAGCTGCACAATGGGTAACGTGTTAAAAGAAACTTTAGTCCAAAGCCATACTAGTGATTACTTTGCAGGAAGTCATCCTATATCTGAATACTTTTTTTTTTCCCTTCTTCAAAATACCTAACTTTAGAGTACTACCTCCATTTTAAAAGGAAATCATAGAATGGGTTGGCTTGGAATGAACCGTAAAGATGATTTACTTCCAACTCCCCTGCCATGGACAGGGACACCTTCCACTAGACCAGGTTGCTCAGGGCCCCATCCAGCCTGGCTTTGAACACTGCCAGGGATGGGGCATTCACGGTTTCTGTGGGCAAACCTGTTCCAATGCCTTACCACCCTCACAGTAAAGAATTTTTTTCCTTATACCTGATCTAAACCTACTCTCTTTGTATTTGGGTCTGTTCCCTCTCGCCATGTCAAATAATCCCAATAAAGACTAAGTCTACTTGTAGCAAAATACAGTGGGGATACATTCCTACCTATATTAAATTGCCTTTATGGAGTTGTCCTGTTAATTTGAAGGCATTTTGGTGCTTAGCTTAGACATTGTTTCACCTTCATTGCTCTTGGGTTTGAGCCATTTGGATTTAACACACTTTCACTTAAAGCTCTTGGCTTTTATTTAATGTGAGTTAAGTACTACTGAAAATAGATATTATGCCAACTTGGCAGAAATAAAACTAAATCCAGGTCATTCGATGAGAAAGAAGGGTAAAGGAAAAGCAGAAAAAACCCCAAGTAATGTCCTCATTTTAGAGAGCACAAACTGGTCAAATAATTTATTTTTAAATGCTCATAGAAATTTCTCTATGACTTTTCTCCTTTAAAATCTATTTTGTCTGTTTCCCGGAGTCTTTAGCCAACGACTCTAAATCAAGGCTTCAGTTGAGTTTGTAAATTACTTCATAACAACACAACTTCTGACACTTTCTGTAGAACTGATAAGTCACTTCTGACACAGCATTGTTTTAAAGATCATGACCTGACATGCAGCTTGCCATCTTTTCTGATGGGTCTTTTAGAACAATTTCTGTCACTGTTTCTTGAGCATGAGCCTCTGTGGAACAGAGTATCTCGAAGTAACTCTCAGTCTCACTAGCAAACACAACCTTGTGACAGAGAGAATTCAGAATTCTTAAACTATATATGTATCTCACTCTGCACTGATTGTGAATACGTTCACTATCCATGTTCCTTCAGGTTTTGAGTAGCAGGTACTGCTTGCCTGACTTGGCGAAATGTTCTTGCTGCTGTGACCTTTTCAGAAACCTCAACACATCCTAAATCCCTGAGTCTCACTCAAGGTTGTATCTGTAAAAGACTCTGCTAACTGTGCCTCGGTAGTGTGTATGAATCCTGGCTCACGTTAAAAGCAGTCTTCCTTAGTTTGACAGCA
>NW_008693765.1:0-61999 GCF_000695815.1 Acanthisitta chloris | reverse complement strand
CCACCGGGCAGGAGTGGTGGTGGTGGGTGGCTCTGGCTCTGCAGAGACCTCGCTGGCACAGTGAAATACACCTGGGTTGCCCAGTTCAGATAGCTTGGGCAGGAGGAGAGAGAGGAGGCGCTCGCTGGGCTGTCATGTTTTCCTCTGATGTTTTCAGGTGTTTGAGTGGTGGTGTCCTTCCTCTAGGCTTGACAGAGGCTTTATACTCCTATTCCTCCCTTTTCTCCACCTCCCAGTCCACTTCACTCTGAATACATCATCACTCATTTCCCCGAGCTGTTGTGGTTAAGGACCTCCCCAGCTGGGCTGACGGCTTGGTGGTCAGGCCTGCGTGCTCACTTCTCTTCTTTTCTGGTTTTTTTCCTCCCCTTTTTTTTCCCCCTCTTTTTAATGCCCTGCCTGTTGATTCTCTTGCAGAGTGCGAACATGGCTATGCCTCGACCTTCCCCTCGGTTCCAAGCCCTGGACTACAAGACCCAAAGCCCACGCGGAGGCTGAGCCGGGCGAGGAAACATAGCGGCAGTGGCAGCAACTCAAGTATTGCCAACAGGGACAATGTGGGCAGGACAGCACGGGGTGCAGGGAGGGCAGCAGGATGAAGCTGGAGAGAAACTTACCCTCTGGGGAAGATAGGAAGATTCTGGACACAGAGGGATTTGGAGCTGGGACGCACAAGTACAGCATCCATTCTGGATCCATAGTGCTAAGAGCAGAGGGGACACAGGGGAGCTGTATCTAAAGTGGCACTGCCAGCTGATGCCCTGCCAAGGCTCAGATGCTGCAGAGGGAAGGGGAATAGGGAGATCTGTTCATAGGGTTTAGGGGCGAGGTAGGCAATAGCTATTCCCATTATATACAGCTGATGTCTTTCCAACCCAGAAGTCACTGCTTTTAAGGGATAGTGCATGTGCAGCCTGGGTGCTTTGGGATTGTAATGACAGGCATGATTCGAAGCAAGGAAATGATGTTTTGAAATGGATCCCCTACAACAAATGGGAGAGAGGGAGATGACTGGCTGCTATGTACAGCATGTTAAGAATTCAGTTCAGGGAAACGAAGCTGTCTTTCACTCAGCCTTTCAGGGCAGTGGGATTTCCCAGCTTCTGATAGCTTGGTAATCCTAGAATTCCATGGTTTTGACACTTCTCTTATTATAAAATGCCATGTTTCTTGGTTTCTTAAATCTAGAAGAGACAACAGGATCAAGCCTATTGCTTGGTGCTGTGGTAGGATCTGCCTCTTCCCTCTTATTTCTGTTCTCTCTGGTTTTGTTTGCTGCCTTCTGTAGAATTGTTCAGACCTTGTTGAGGCCTTCTGGGATAGAGAAACTTTAGAAACGTCAAGCATGCGTTTGAAAAACTCAAATCGAAAAGGCATTTGCAAGCTTGCTTTTACTGCAGCTAGGCCTGTGCGATCCATAAAATGGTGGCAGGTGGCTCAGGTGATTAAAGCTTTCTTAAGGCCATTGGGAAGGACCTGTAAAGGCCTAAGGGAAAGGTGCCTTTGCTTGCAGTGATTCTGCTTCGGCAGCATTTGATAATAAAGGTTGTTTGAAGTGATGTTAGGACACCTTGCTGTGGGGAAGTTTTCTTCATCAGGATCAGCACATCTTGGGCTCGTTGTGTGCTGAATGTTTGTATTTGCTTCCCTACTTCATCCAGCCTCTCCTGATTTCAGGGCAGTTGTAGCCCTTTACTGTTTTATCATGAACCGAAGTCACCAGTCCTGTGACTTTGTGTTGGAAAATGATGGAAAATGCTGAATTGAGATCTGTATTTTTCCCTTTAGGTTTCCCACATACTATTTTTCCATCCCACACCTCTTTGTCTCAAAGGCCTTTGTCATGGCAACCTGCCCTTCTCCAGAGGAGGGCTGAAAGCACATCCCCCTCAGGAACTCCTTAGCACTAAATCCAGCAGCCTGTGGGCTGGAGTGGGATGCAGAGCACTCCCTGTCCCTGGGGCCGAGGTGCTCCACACGCCCTGCCAGCACGGAGCCCCAGGCACAGCTCTCCTGGGGCAGCTCTGTGCTGACACCAGCCTGCTGGGCCCTTAAGCCTGACAGCCTGAATATGTTGATGTGGGGGGAAAGACAACAGGGAAGCAGAAAATACACTTTCTATCCTTATTTAAAACCTTCTTTGTGCAAGGAATACTGAGGCCAAATCGAATCTTGAGAGCGTTACTCAGTGTTGTCCCTCCATGCTTATTTCAGCCTCAGGGAGTGTCCAGCGTCAGGTCTGCTCCAGGCAGAGACCAGAGTGGGTCTCTTTGGGGAGCTCAGACCTTACATGCACAGTTGGAAATGGAAGTTTCTTTTAGCACAAGTCGTAGCAGCTTGCACTTGCTGTAGGAGATGGCAGGCCTTCCAGATGGCTGAAGTGCCGGGAAGTGACAACTGTGAAGTTTAGGGTGCCTCCAAATTCACTGCAGTGTCTTTTGTGTGATGCTGAGTATAGCATCAGCCTTGTTTAAGGAAGGCTCTTTATCATCTCTTCCTGTTAAAATCAAAGGGGCAATTCAGTAAGTCCTGTCTGGTGGAGCTGGAATGGACTTTGAATTAAATATGAAGTCCTTGATGAGGAACAAAACTTATATTTCATGTGTGGATGTGAGAATTTCTTAGATTGTTTTTGTCTCAAAATGTTTAATTAGCGTAGAGAAATTATGCATTTAGATCTCATGCAGGTCTTGTCATTTAACAACCTCCTGTGAAGACATCTCTCAAACAACCTTGGCACGGCATTGTTGTTTTCTTCTTTTTTTCTTTATTTATACACTTACAAATTAGCAGGTGTACATTGTTGCTGGTCTTCATAGAACCAGCTAATCCATGATTGTGTGGGACAGGGTATTTAAAGAGCCTAGATGCTCTTTTGATTCATAGTTTAAATCCAGCTCTTTCGCTTCAGCATTTGCAGCCCAGGCTTCACAGCTATTTCTTCCCAACAGGCTCTGTGCTGTCATGGCACAAGCACCCAGAGAGATCTGAGGAACAGGCAGCCCAGCTCTGGATGGCAATGGTAGAGCAAATCTTACTCTTGTGGAACTATGATGCTCTCTCAGTCCCAGCAAAATAATTCTTTTCTACCTCAAACAGGGCTGTGCAGGTGAGAGGGAAAACATTGCGTCATGATTTCTAATTCACACGATGCGTTTTTAAAGAAGGATGTGGTGGCTCAGGTTCTCTTTTCCTCTTCTTGTCTCAGTTGTGCAACCACCAGCATGCAGATTTCTGCAGAGGGTTCCCCTCTGCAAACCTTGGGACGTTATCTGTGTGTAGTGTTTTGTGTGGGTATTTGAAAGACCTTAGTGGCTGAGTTAAAACGTGAGTATGTTTCAAAATACAGTCTTGCTCTGGTCAGGGATAGGTAGAGATGCAAAATTACTCACCTGCAAAAAATACTTGGGGAATCACAGTCATGGTGGCCTGGTGTTCATGATAGACAAGGGAAGCTTTTTTAAAGAAAGCATCCTACTTAACACATAGCTAAAAGCAAAAAGCCAAGCAAATCAATTAGCCGACCTGCATTAAATTAGAATTTAATTTTGCCTCTTGTTTTTAATTTGCTCTTGAAAAAAGTATTTTCTGGGTTTATTTGGAATGCGATGAAAGATTAGCAGAGATTTGTTATAGCATATAGTATCACTTACTTAATGTTAGTTTGTTCTGAAGATGTTTCTGGGACGGAAGCTGTGTTCTAAAAACTTGCTAGAGAAGTGCAGCAGTCCATGCTGGGAGTACAGTTCTGTGGTACATTAACTTGCATTAGATGTCACTGGAAACTGCTCTTGTGGACCCTACATGTGCAGTTCTAATATACCCAATTATTTCAGAGGTTCATTAGAGTTAGTTAGGATTAGCCTGGTTTGATATTTATACGTTTTGGAAAATAACTGAGAGGACTTTTTATAGAGAAGTGCAGCAGTCCATGCTGGGAGTACAGTTCTGTGGTACATTAACTTGCATTAGATGTCACTGGAAACTGCTCTTGTGGACCCTACATGTGCAGTTCTAATATACCCAATTATTTCAGAGGTTCATTAGAGTTAGTTAGGATTAGCCTGGTTTGATATTTATACGTTTTGGAAAATAACTGAGAGGACTTTTTAATCAATTTAAATTGTCAGCAGGTAGGAAATAAAACAAACAGCAGGGATACTGAATGATTTTTTTCCCCCCTTAATACCGTCAGTTTAATGAAGTTAAGATTTACAGCAGAATCTGAAATTACGTTACAATATTAGATTGTCATTTGTGTTTTGTTTTTATTTAGGCTCTGAGGCATGTAGAAGAGCCTGTTACTTTTTGGTCTGATCCTGGGGAAATGCCAAGCACCCTCCCAGCAGCACTAGGAGCTCTCCCAAGAGGCCCATGTTGTTAAGGGCACTCAAAGAATCTATTGCTCAGTTCCATTGGGGAGGGTTTGGTCTTTGTCCAACTTCTTTTCCCTTTCATTTTCCTCTCTTCCCATTATCCTCCCTTGTGTCTGAGGCTGCGTCCCAAGGGCCTTTCAGACATCTACAGCCTGGTACCAGGTTGCCTTCAGAGCTTGGAATCAGCAGCTGTAATGAGTATGGTAAGGCACTTTGGACATGGAATGTTGGAAATCTGGGTGTCTGGGTTTCTTTGCCCTTCTGGCTGGGATGCTGTGCCTCATGTTCGCAGTTGTTGCACTCTCCTCTGCCCCACTTGAAACTTTAAATCCAATGACTTGGTTTTGTGCTGGCTCTTCTCTGTAGCCCTCCACTCTCAGATCCCTTGAAACTATCTTTTTGAGGATAATTGTGGGGGCTACACTATTGAAGTCCTCAGGTATTCTTGGCTTTAAGCTTAGTTTGCTCATGGTGTCACTGAGCAGGGACTGGCATGTGGGTGGGTGTGCTTTGGGTACCTCATGTGCCTTAGGTGATGGCTTCATGTGGCACAGGTTCACAAACATGGGTGCAGAAGCTGAAAGGATGTGGCATGTGTAGCTGCAAGTCACCCTTGGCTGTCTGGTGCACAAGAGAGCCTGATTTCCCACAACAGCAGTGCTGTGCAGCTGCACCTCGCTGTGCAGGGGAGGAGTAGGGGGGTTGGTGAATGCTGCACAGTTTTAAATATGTTATATCTTTTCTGTCAGGGGAGGTTCCCTCTCCCCTCCCCCCATTGTGTTGCTGACTGAGTACCTGGCAATTTTCAGCCCTTCCTACAGCCTCTGGAGGGAGGACAGTGCTGTAATTATGATTTTCCTGGGGGAGAGGGTGTGCAGGGGCCGAGTGGATTGCCTGTCTTGTATTAGAAATTTCTGAAAGAGCAAATCACTGTGTCAGCTCATGTTGGTCTAGTTTCCTGCACAAAGCCCCAATCCCTTTCTTGATGTCCCAGAGAACTGGTCTCTGAGACTTTATCGACACCTGTCCTGCTCCCTGGGTGCTATCAGTTGTTCCTTTTTCCTGGATGACTTCGTTTATTTGCTTGTGAGCTTATTTTTTTTTTCTTTTTAGCTGCTCACACTCACAGTGGATCACACCTTACTCCACAGCTAGTGGGAGTTGAGTTTTGACTCGCTGTGTGTAGGTGGGTTAGAATCTGGCCCTTGTGTAATATGGTGGGGTTAGAAGCTGCATTCTGTCTCAAGGCTTGTAGTGCCAGGGAGCTCTATTCATGGCTCGGGACTTGGCTTTGCTTTATGGAGTACAAATCCACACGTGTAAAACAGAGAATGGAGGAGATTTGCTGTGCCGTGTTTTGAGTTATGCTTCGTTTTGATAATGTACAAACAGTGTGATTACTAGCTGGAGTCTTCATGCTGCTGGTGAAATTTTGTCTAGAAACACTTGGAGATGGCATCTTCCCTCCCAATAGAGAGTATACACGAATATGTTAGTTAATTTTTCAGGAAAGGAAGCTGGACAAGGCTGAGCTGTTAAGGTTTGCTTCTCTGTTAGAGATGCTGAGGGAGACTGGCCAGGAGTAGGGTGTGCACGTGACTGCTTTTTGAGAAAGCATAATGACAGTTTTTAAGTGTTAGACTGGAAAACTGGTGTGGTGGCCCATGCACAAGAAGCAAATCACCCCATGTTAAAATCACACAGTCTTTGTAGATTTGCACTAGCATACAGGTGATCAGAGCAGGCTGTCAGGTAGGACTGTACTCACACAGTTCTGTTCAGCCTCAGCACATCCCATCTGCCCATTTGATGTAATTTGCCCCAGTGCAATCTGCAAGTGTAGACAAGCAAGTCCTAGTGATGCTGGAGTTTGTGAACCTGCTGGCACTACATTGTGCCTTTCCTTGTCTCTGCTGTTCTACATCAGAAGCTGAGATCCTGCCACGATTTGGGAAATGAAAAAAATACCCCACGTAGGTGGGGTTTGTGTGCAGTGTCTGCTCAGTGATGCTTGGCTTCACAGTACAACTGGCATGTTACCAGGGAAAACACAGAAAGTGAGGGTGAACCCAGCAAATGGCATGAGAAGCATAAACCCCACTCCCTGGTGAGGAATGAGGCCTCCAAAAGTGCTAGAGCTGATGTAGCAGTTTCCATGGGGGAACCCACTGTGTTCCTCTTTGTCACCCTGTTTATTTTATAGCCCTCCAAGGGAGATGATCCTGCAGAGCTGCAGTTCCTGTTTTCCTTTGTGTATCAGTAATATAGCCATGCGGGGAGAACTGTGTGGCAGGGAGTCTATGCAGAAACCCATGATTCTGGGCTGAATTTCTACTTTTGATACCTTCAGTAGGTATAAAATGTAATTTGTAGTTTCTTTAGACTATCCAAGTTGTGCAAAGAGGCCTTTGTGTAACCTAGAAGTAGGCCCAGTTGTCGATGTTATCTGCAGCTTAACTGTAATTCACTGCTGCAGCATCTGTCTGCTATGAAGTGTTGCTATCTGTGGCTCTTGATCCCTCTGTCCTCCCGGATTTGGTGGAATCCTCTACTGGTGTGTGCAGTTTTGCAGCAGTTGGGACCATTAGCCAGGGTTCCTGCTTTTCGTATTGCAGCACTGTCCAGGCTGCAGCCTGTGTAGGCTGATTTGCATCACTGATTGCAGTGCTGGAGAGATGACAAGAAACTTCAGATTTTGGTTCTTAGGGTCTTCTGAAACATGAAAGTTATTAGTCCCAGCTCCTAGAGAAATTTGGGCCAAGCCTAGTCATCTGTTCCCAGAATTCTCTCATTTTCTCTTTCATTACATGCAGTGTACAGGCAATTCTCTGGTTTGAGTAGTATTCCTTGTTTGTCAGGTGTTTTGGGTTTTTTCCCTTCTCGCCACATTTATACCCTTTTTATATCTTCTCTGTGTAATGCCTCATCCACAAGACATGCAGGGTTTTATCCTTCATGCTTTCGTTTAACCTGACCTGATCCTGTGCTCAGCAGTGAATTGGTTGTCACCTGTAATGTTTTTCCCATCTGCACCCCTGTTTGTAGGTGAGACTGACTTTTTCCTTTCTTGCTCCTAATTGAGCTTTCAAATCCATTTCTCTTTCTGACCCAAACAGACTGGTCAATGTCCTGCTGCTGAGTTAATTGTCTTGCTTGTTGAAGTTCCTGCTGTTCATCATCTCCTGATCTCTCCTGACTAACTTCTGCCCAAATTCAAAGACTGGCTGCTATTTGTTCTCCTCTTGAGAGTGTTGGCTCCAACTCTCTACCTCCTTTGAACCAACAAAGATAGGATTTGTTTTTGTTGACTTATTTTGGGCTCCCTTGATCAGAGGCTGTGGGTCTCTGGGGCTGTGCACTTGGCTGCCCTTTGCCTGGATCTCTTCTCTGTGAGACACTGCCTTGTTGATCAGCTCAGAGGGAACAGGCCTGCTTTTTCCATCCCGCTGGATATATTCCCATCTCTCTTTTCTGTGCTCCCTACTGTACTTTGATTGCTTTCATTCTCTAATATGAAAGTGATTTCACTTCAGTTCTGTTGCTTTGTGAATCCAGTTTGAAGTAGCCTAGATGATTTCCGACATTATCTTAATTACTTGTTTATGCTTTGCTGCTTGCTCTGTTACAAGCAGACATGTGGACTGAGAGCAATTCTTCTGCCTCAGTTTTGATTAAAGTTCCTCTGCCTAAAGTAGTCAAGTATTTTCTGAAGGCTTCTCATTTATCTCCTTCCATCTGTTACACCATCAAGGAGGGAGAAGTTATGGGAAGGGACAGATGACATTGGGAGTGCTGTTGAGACTGTTAGTCCAGTGGTCCTTGTCCAGGTGGTTGGGCAGCTGTAAAGCAATGTATAGGCATGGCAGAGTAACATGGCACCAGTTCTGGTTTGCCTTTAACAGTTAGGCTACAAACTGCAGCAGTTCATGAACTGCTTCACAAGTAGCTTGGCCATCTGGGAGCTGTGGGAGGTAGCCACCTCGCTGCCATCATCATGTTAGTTGCTGCTGCTTGTGAGCCAGAACTGTAAGAACAGACGAAATCGGAGCTCTTCCGTTTTTCTCAGCCTTCCAAAAAGGAAAAATGGATCTCCCAGATGCTTTATGAGTATGTCCCTGTTGACAGAATACAACCCCAGACACCAGGACATCTGGGTTCTCTTCCTGATTTTTCTTACAGCCTGTGTAAGTCTTTGTGCCTCAGTTTCCCTGGTACAATGTGTAGCTAACAGCACTGCTAATGTATTTTCCTGTTCTCAAGTATATTTCCCCTGCCTCCTTCTCTGGGCACAGTATTGCAGCAATAGAGTTGTAACATGAGAGATAACAAGTCTAAATAGAAGTGAAGAAAGTCTGGCCTGGCCCACAGCCATACAAATGCCTTCAGTTTCTTTTCAAACAAAGTGCATTTCAGTCAGGTGGTGTTTACTCAAAATGCCTCGTTTTCCCCAGTGCATCTGAAGGCAGTTTCTTTAGGGCAGAAGATGGTGTTGCAGAGAAGTATGTGTTCCCCAAACAGACTGCTGCACTGCACATGACATTGGTAAGGCTATTTCTGGCTATGACCATCTTCCTCAAAAAGGTAATGTTATGTGTGGGAAGAAGCATGGTATAGGGCAGAGGGCTGGCATGCTGGGTCCTTGGATCAGATCCTGAGTCTGCTGCCGAAAGGCTGCAAGATCTGGGCACGTCAGATGACCTACATGGGTCCTACCATCTGTACATTATATGGTTCCCACCATCTGTACATTGGGGTAATGCATACACTTTCCTAATCCTGTTTTCAGGAAGCAGAATAGATGTTTTGGAGCTTGTGATTGTTAGAAACAAGATGAGACTTAGGATCCTAAATTTTCTAGGTAGATTTGAAAATTGCCTCCTGTGCCTTTATTCTCTTTCTGAGAACCACTGCAGTCTCTCTGCCATGCAGGTCTTAGCAACTATGATACTGGTTCTGGTGTGGCCTTGGACGAGATTGTGCAGTGACAGTCATGGAGCCTGCTGGAAGTCAGTGGGGCAGGGACCACGCAGAGTTTTCTGCAGTGTCAGACCTTACCCTGCTCTGTAATACATTTGATTAATCAACAGAGAAAATTTTATTAGCAGAGATATTAAGGTCTTAGCAGGGGATAGATGAAATCAGTGCCTCATCCTACTTCATTCAAATTTTGCTTTGAGTGATCTGTTTGTGATGATCATGTAGGGAGGTTGTCCTTCCCACGTAGCACTTGGGAGAGATCTGGAGGACAATGCATACCTGACATTAGTGTATGCATTTTGCTGTCCTCATTCTGTGTCATGCTCTTCCTTGTTCATGGGGGAGCTTGGAGGTGCCATGGTGAAGCCACCTGACATTTCTCCTCACCAGGTCATGAAATACATGGTTTTGTCATTGTATATTAAAAATAGTCTAGAATCTGTCTACATGAAGCTCGAACTCACTTGCATCATGGGTCATACATAGGAATCTTGCCTTGGTGAGGCAAAGAATATACTTTTCTCTGATCTGTGAGAATCTACCTGAATTTGTCTAAGGTCTAAATTGTTATAGAAGGTGTTGTCTGCTGCATGTCCAGGAGAGGTGGGCTAGGGTTTCTGTACTGAAATAGCTAAAGTACCTCCCCATACATCAGCCTTTGTGTCCGATTTGTGTGCACAAGCCCCTTCTGACATGGCTAACTGTGGGCTAGGAGGGAAAGGAATTGGTTTCTGTAGGACCTTTGCTCACTTGGGGCAGAAGTTAGAAGGCAGATGAATAGAGCAGTGAACCGCACACTGGAGAACTCTCTTCACTCTTGGCTGCTTTCAGCAGCACAATGTACATTCAGCAAGTCCCTTTCAGCCCAGCTTGTCATAGGAGACCCCAAATTAGGCTATTCCTCATACAGTTATTTTTTTCCAAGCTAGGAACCTGGGATCTGAGCTGCAGAAGTGCTGATGGTGCACAGCCACAAGGGGCACCAGCAGGAGCTGTGCTTAGAACATGTAAAGTGGCCCAGAAAACCAGGCCCTTGGGGGGGTTCTTCATGCAGGCACTTGGAGAGACAAGAAGTTGCAACTCTGATTTCCCTGTTTCTTAGCTTGCAATCTGGAAAGCAAGGATGCTTGACAATAAACGTGCCCGTGAACTGCCTAGGCAGTGCTCTTGGTGAGCCTGTCAAAAAGCCTGTAAGGAAACCACCAGCTCTGTATTCAGAGCAGGGCTTGGCTCGAGGCCATGCGTTTAACAATGAGGAGAAAACAAAATATTCAATAGCTGCTTGTTCAGCAAACCCAGTTCCTCTTGGCCGTGCAGGGCCCTGCAGGAGGGAGTGTATGAGATGGGGCAGTTCTCCGTCAGCACTTGGGGCTAGCACCAGCCTTTGCCTGTCGTGTCTCAGGTGCCATAGGAGAAGGCCCACAGCAGCACACTCCTCCCAGCCTGCACAGTGGAGAGGGAAGCCAGCTGTGGACTCCTTTGCTGGCCCTGGACTGCAGCACTCAATGCAAACAACATCCTTGCTGTTATGTGGCCTGGCTTGAAAAACTCTTCACCTGCAGAGTGCTGCCTTCTGCTGCTTAATGGGGTGTTGGTCTGGTCTGGGGGAGCTCAGCTCTGGAACTGGAATAAACTCATGGTGCTCAGCAAGGAGGAGCTGTATTTCTGCTCTTTTCTCCCATGTGCTGGAAAAGCAGTACATGCAGCAACAGAACAGTGTGCTTTGTTTGGGAAAGTGTCTGCAGGTCCTTCCCCAGCTGAGGGCTGTGTCTGATGTGTGTATTGGATGAGTTTTATCAGTAAACTAATAGTGCTTTGCTTTTGGCTCTCATTTTAGAATCTTCTCTGGCACCTTGTACAGTCCTGTCTGAGAGTAGGGATGGCCCAGCTGGCAGACAGCAGGCAAGACATCAAGGCTGGATTAGGTTTGGGTTGTTGGTGGTTCTATGGGGTTTTTTTTCCCCACTTTCCCACTTGTACCTTACAATGATTATGTGATTTTTTTTTTTGGGGGGGGGGGGGGTATTTTACCCAAGAATCAGATGGCATACGGGTCCTTGTCAGCTGTCTCTCTGGGGTGCCTGAGAACACCCACCCACCAATGCTGGCCTTATCCTGGAGTTCTGGGAACCCAAGTTAAGTACCCTGCTCTGCAAAAGGCTCCTTGTCTGACCTTGGGAAAACCACTTGGAGTTTGTGTGTGTTGGCGCTGTCCCTCTTGCATAAAAGGTGTTGTGGAAGAGTTAATTTCTGAAGTGTTGCAAACAGAAATAATGATTGTGAGGAGCAGGTGCCAGAATGAGGTGTGTAAATACGGTAGGGAACTTTGAAGACATTTACTTCTTGAAGGGATGTGTGCAGTGTACCTTTTAAAGTTGTCTTGGCTGAGTGTTGCAGGAGTAGAAACTCGGGGTAGGTTACTTTCTGCAGTTTAGAACTACACGAAAGAGCTCTTCCGCTTCTTGAGCTGAAAACAGACTGTGGGGACATTTCTCCTTTTCCAAAGATGAAAAAACACAAACAGATGCAAGTACGACTGCATCCCCTTCTCTGCTGGAGGCTGAGAATGTGAACTTTGGAAAGGGTCTGGCTTGATCCTGGGAAAACAGCTTTGATCAGAGCCTTAGGAGGAATCTGATACCGTGTCCATCTAAGAGCGACAGGAAAAACTAGCCAGAGTTTGGGGCCAGGTTAATCTGGTGCATCTGCACTGACGTCAGTGAGAAGGTGAAACAGTCTGTTCCGTCTCCTCACTTCAGCTTCTCATGGGGAAGCATTTATTCTGGACCTTGGGGCCAGACAGTATAGGGGATCAGGAGACAGTAATGGCTGAAGATAACTTTTGTCTCTGGTATTGGTTGGAAGCAAATGTTCTGTTAGATTTGTTGATATGCAAGGCTGAGGTGATGCTCTTGTTAGACTTGAGGCTGGTGCTTGCAAAGGGCATAAGGATGGCAGCAGAAGGACTTCTACTCCGGCTGTGCCATCTTCTGTTCAGCTGCATCCTCACTGTAGGAGCTCATGGCAGCATGGAGTGCCATAAGTTCTGTGTTCCCAAGGCTCCCTTGCAGCTCTCTGAGAGCCAGGCTCAACTCCCTTAGGAGCCCAGCCCTTGAGCATCTCTCTCTGGGCAGGAAGATTTAACTCTTGTGCAGCCATCGTTTGCCTTGCCATTGGGCTGGAAGCCTCACATGCTCCTACTGGTGGAACTTCTTCTTGTGCTTCCCAGGTCAGCTTCTGCAGTTGGTTTCATAGACTACTTACGGTGTTGATCCACTTGAAACCATGGCAAAACAGTGGGGTTCTTCAGCCAGTAAGTTTTGTGTTGTGGACACAGGTGGATTTAAAATTAAAGAAACCTATTGATCACCCTTCTTTTGCATTTGTTTTGTTTTGTCAGTTGGCTGTTCCCAGTAGGAGTCATTTCTGAGGAAGAATTTGCATAAAAGAGAGCGGTAATGTAGTTCACTGGTTCCAGAAGGGTTGGTTGTTCGTGGCTTGGGGAATGGAAGAAGGCATTTCCTGCAGGGTAGTGTAGTGGCCCAGTGAATGTGTGTCAGCAGAGATAGAAGGTGGGAAGGGTCTGTAAAATGAAGAAGAATGAGCTTGTATGTGGTGTGATGCTTTATAAGCAGGAGAAATAGCTGAACCTGAGTGAAGTAAGACAGAAAGTAGTTGGTCTGGCCTGTGGATGGATGTTCTTGTTTTGCTAAACATGATTCAGGTAACTGTCTTAACTTACACAGGCTGGTGGAATGTTTCTTTCCTGATCAAACTCTTGATAAAGCAGAGTGGGGTGAATGAATCTGAAGGAGAAGCACTGGCTTTGTATTGGAATTAAGGACATGTATTTGAAGGGTCCCCTTGCTTACAGCCAGCAGCACCTTCTGAGACACCAGTATATCTGCTGTGATGGAAATTGAGCTCTTGGAGTCCTGGGCTCCTCTGGAGCCAGGAGCTGGTGCGAGATACAGGCAGAAGGGTGACCAGGTTCAAGAGGGATGACAGGATCTTTGGGTGTAAATGCCATCTGTGTATCGCATAGGACAAGGGCTCCCAATTCCCAATAGAAAATAGTTAGCTCACTAAGTCAGACCAAAATGCAAATATTCTGCAAATGCATATGTTGGGCTATTTATCAATAATAAATGTGTAAACCAGAAAGGTTGGCTGTGTTTAATGTCATGTGGCAGCTTTGTGATTTTAATTACAGTAAAAATCCCCATGACAAATGAATTCAGTGCTCTTTAGAGCTTGTTCCTCCCTGATGCAGTTTGTTTTGTTGGCTTACCTATGCTCGGGGAAAGTTTGGCTGCCTCTGTTGTGGTATGAGGCATTTACTGAAATAAAGAAAATGGGATAAAGTGGCAAGTTGCTTGCAGTGTCTTATTCACTGGGGGTCTGCAGTTTAACTTAATGTTCCAGCAGCACCTTGTTACAGGGTTGGATAGCAAGTTTGCAGGCAGAATCACTGAAACTGGTGCAAAAAGATTGTCACATCTGACCTTAAACTAGAATGACTGGCAGTTGGTGCTTGCCTTTCTTCCGGTTTTGCACACAGTTTAAGGTATCTGGGGTAAATCAGGATAAACTTGAGTTTGTCCTCTCTGAACTTTTTGTTGCTTAAAAACTTGATGGGGACTGCTCTGCTGGTTTTGTGGTGGTTTGCTTGGCTCCTTTATGTTAAGCTTCTAAAACTCTTGATGTTTTCCCAATCGGTTTGCAAAATTTAGGGAGCAGAATCCTCCCTCTTATATAACATTCCTTCAGTTTACAGGAGTAGTTACCAGTTTGGGTGTTTTAAATTGATTGTTAAAGACCTGACTGCTATAGAAACCTGACTTTTAAATGAAACCCACCCAGACTGTGCTTGAGCTGCTTTTACATTGCAGCTGACGTTCTGAGCAGAGCCAGGACATGTGCTTGGGCTTTTGTTTTCCCCTCTGAACGTATCTACCCACATGGCTCTGGTTTCAGCTTTGCAGGTGGGGCAGGGTCCTGCTTGCCCTGTGTCCTGACTGTGGGGATGTGAGTTCCTCTGGTTTGTGGTGTCCTATTTCACAGGGTGACACAGGCTCTGACTGACTATCAGCAGCAGCAAAGCAGCATGACACTGTATGCACTGCTTTCTGCTGTTGCAAACCCACACCGTTACAAGTAGCACTGAAATGTTCCCCGAGTTTGGCACTAGTTTACAGCTGTGGTGTTCATCCTGTACCCATCAAGAAGCTAGTGATGGTGTACAAGGATGGGGCTTTGATTTCAGGCTGGTGATACTCTCCAGGTTCTCAGCTGATGATAAGACCAGCTCGGATAAAGAGGTCCAGTTACATTTGTTTCTGTACCTATTTAAAAGACTTTTTTTTTCCTGATTGTAGTATCAACAGAGGTTCCTCTACTTTTTTTCCCACTTCCCTGACAGCACTGTCCTTGTTTAACTCCAAATAAATCTTAGTAACATGTGCAGCTCAAAGATGAGGAGAGAAAATTAATCTCTAGATCAGGAGTTACAGAAAATGAAATGAATTATGAACAGAAGAGAAAGAGGTTTTTATTATCTGTATGTGTTGTCCAAGTAAAGGGAAAGTGTCACAGAAAATACAAGTTAGTGAATGGTGGTAGTGGGGAGTGGTGCTGGGGTTTTTTTCCCCTTATTAAGAAAAGTTAAAACTTTTCCAAACAGTCCTCAGTAAGACTAAGCAAAGCATAGGCAGGTAAAAGAAGCAACATCCCTGTAGTATTCATGCAGTGTTGCTGAGATACTTTTGCTTGCATTGAGCTTCTGTGGGAAGGTGTTGGGGGGGGGGGGTCGAGGTTTGGGGCATTTTTTGCCTTGCCACAGATATGGTTAAAAGTCACAGCATACATTTCCTGACTTGGTGAAAAGCCTGTGACCTCTCTCAGTTGTCTTGTTCATCAGAAGGCAGATAGGTAATAAAGAGTCTCCTGTGTGAGAGGAGTAAGGAGAACCTGCTGTTTTAATTTTGTTCACAGCAGTGGGCCAAACTTTGTTCTTTCAGTGCTGGCCTTGATAATTGGCTCGATATAATATAGGAATTCAAGCCATTGCATATCTCTGGCCTTATAACTGCTAATGTCACAGCCAAGGCAAGTGCAAAGTCTCCTGCAGGAACATGCAGTAAGTAAGAACAATAAGCATGTTCCAAAGTACATACAGGCAGCAGTTTTAAAGGGCCTCAGCTCAGCCCTGGTGGGTTAATTTGAATCCAGGTTGCCTGGACAAATGGATTTTGCTGGTTTAGACTCTGGGGGGAGATTTTCTGGACTATATGTGATGTTCATGTTTCTGATTCCTGGGAACCAGAATTAAGGCATCCAGTCTTTTTGGGAGGGAATTTGCTTTGGGAGTTTCCTCGATGTGAAGAGTTTGTCTATAGTGTGCCTTGCCTTTAGGGTATCCCAAATTCTGCTGCTCAGGAGAGCCTGGACAGGCATACAGTCACGTTTTGTTTCTCCTCTGGCCACCCACAGCTCTCAGCCGTGGTTTGCTGAGACTCATTTACCTTGTTTTTTGCAGACACCCACGGTTTATTCGTCATTCTCAATGAGGTTCTAACACCTGTTAGGCACTCCTCCTTCGTTTTTTTGGAGAAGCATTTAATTATGACAGGGTTTCCCTTGGAGCACATCCTCCATTCAGTTCCCTAATTGTAGAATTCTCTGTGGGATTCTCCAGATGGGGGATAGAGGATAATCTTCTCAGAGCTCCGGAAGAAATGTGATGCCAAATTAGAGAAAATAGATCCTTTTTATTAAGCTCTTGGGCTCTTTTTACTCTTATTTTAAGGTGACCTTCTGTTGAAGAGAAATGTTGTACAAATGGCTATCTTTTTTAATAATCCTCAATAAACTTACCTGGGTTAGATTAGAAATCCTGAATGGATTTAAGCTTTTTTTTGCCACTCTTGTCATCACAGGGGCGAGGAGAATGAACTTGCCTGTTTCCCTTTTGTTTCTAGTTGGTTTCATTTTCAAGCTGCAACCTCTACATGAGGGAGTGCTGGCAGCATGCTTGGCGTGGTGGGCAGGTATAGAGACAAAGTCCCCTCCTTTGTCAAGTGGTCACAGTGCCACTTTATGGGTCACTTCCCTGCAAGCTAGTGCTGTGGCAGTGCTGTTTCCATCCCCGAGGGGTTTCCAGGCATCCTAAAAGTGCTGCTCAGTGCCACTGATGTTTGCAAACACGGCAGTCCTGGCCATCCCCTTTTGTGCCCAAGTGTTGGTCATATCTGGTTTTGCTAGGTTTGCTAAATCTTCTGTGTGAGGGCTGAAGGGCTCTAGGAGTTGTCCTTACAGAGCCAGTTTTTCTGGAAGGTTCCCATGTATTTGGTGTGCATAAATTAATGCTCCACAAGCCTCAGTGATGGCAGATGATACCAATATTTTTACAGGGTGAATGGAGAAACTAAAGCAAAAAGGAGCTGCAGTACTGTACTGAGTTGGTGGCAGGGCCAGAAGTAGTCTGGAAGTAGCAGGCGTATCCCCTGTTCTAATCATTGCCTCTCTTTGAGATTTTGTGTGCATTTAAGTCTCCAGGGAACACTTTCTGTAGCACCAGAAAGAGCCCCAGCTTTAGCACTGGAGGGGAGGGATCTCTTGTCAGTAGAGAGGATGAGGTTATAGCCAGAGATTTTAATGTATGTAGTTGTTGGCTTTCCACTGCAATGTGCCACTGGGGATGTGTACAGCTTGCAGCAATTGAACTTTGGTGCTCAGAGGTCAAAGGTGGCTAATCCAAATTTTTGTTTATCTTCCAGGTCTACGCACAACGAACTAGAAAAGAACCGGTAAGTAGCTAATGAGCTGAATTCTAAGAAATGGAAGCCTAGTGATTGTAATGTGCTTTAACCTTACCCATGCAGGTGCTGTTTGATCAGCTTAGACAGCTGTGAATGACCACACTGCATCACGTAGTTTTAAAAGTTGGGGGGAAGGCGCAAAAAGATCTGAAGAAGTAGTTTTGGTTGGGTTTTTTTTTTCTCTCTCTCTGAAAAGGCAAGAAGTGACCCAGTTTTGTGACTAATCTGTATGCAGAGTAAATACTGTTCTTCTCCTGACACAGTGAAATCTGATTGGGGCACTTTCCACACATGAGGTTGCTACGGGATCAGGTTTCTTGGGCCCTGGGTAATACGTGTTACCATGAACCGAAGGGCAGAGCCCTGTGCTCTGCACCGTCTCCCCCCACCCCTCCACTGGGCTGTGATAGTCTCTGCAGCACAGAAGAAAACACCATTGTCCGGAGGCTCAGAGGTCTGACTACCAGTGCTCCTGCGGAGACTCTTCTAACCTGTTTTAGGATTGTGCCTGTTTATCCTTGAATCTGACGTTTCAGCAAGCCTTGCAGTTTTGTTACTTGGCTGGCTCTGCTATATGACTCAACCCTTTTGTAACAGGAGTTAAAGTAAGATAAATACCATTGAGACAAGGGGAGCTAGTTCACACACAGATCAGATTATAGCCTTCCATTCAGGATGCTATAGTTAAGGTTGTGTCAGGGTTTCCATTATAAACTTATCTTGGCTCTTCTGTGGGATTTTAGGGGGGCCGAGGGTGGGTGACTGTGTTTTTGTGGCTGCTGGAACAAAGGCAGTGCTCTGGCCAGCTGCTCCTATGAAGAAACCCCCAGGGTGGAAAGGAAAGCTGAATCTAAATAGGCTGATTGCCTCCTCTTCTCTCTTAGCAGCCATCATTTAACAAGGGATGGGAGGACTATGAGGATGGTCAAAGATACACAGAGGCTTTGAGACAAGTGTGTATTTTCATTCAGACAAGATCTTCCCATGTGGCTTCAAGGGAATCAGAGCTGAGTGCCATATGAATTGTGTTGCCCTCAGTTTCCTCCACATCTGCCTTCCCCTGGCAGCAGCAATGCTGAGAAGCATCTTGGCCTTTACATGGTGTGGGTGTTTTCTTCCAGCCTGTGCTTCTCCTTCCTGGTAGTTTTAGTATCTGTGTAGTTGCCATGGTCCTGTCTTTTTGGGTTGATGCAGAGAGGTGTTTTTTTGTTATTTGGGTTATGTTGCTCCCTGACTCTCAGCCTCTCCAGTCACACATTGAGCTGTTGGCTCCTGGGTTTTCCAGTGCTCTCTTTGGTTCTATATGCCAGTGAGAGAAAGAAAATGCAGTGCTTGGGTTTGACCCAGAATGGAAGGTGCTTTTTTTCTCCATGACAACAGGAGACCATCACTAATCTTCAATGTGCTTATTTGCATATCTAATTGTTACTGCAAATGCTGCTTGCACTCAGTGCAGCTTTAGAGCAGAGCTGTCTCCAGCTTTCCCTGTACCAGCCTGGTCCTCTCACACTGGCCAGATTTGCAGGGACATGTGATCATCTTTTCTAGCTTCAGGCTTGTGGGGTAGGCAGAAACTTCAAACTCTCTGTGGGTGAGATCTTAGCAGCTAGTCTTCCACACTTACTGTCCACTGAGGCCTGGCATGTATTGGTGGGGTTAGGATATGCTTGATACCAGCTCTAGCTGTGGGAGTTGAGAAAATTTCTGTGTAGATCCCCTGTCTTTGAGGACAGTAATACTCCCTGAGGTGGGGATATCATGAGGGTTGACTATTGACCAGCATATCATTACAAATGTTACTAGTGAGAGGAGCGTTATTACCTGTGCTCCCTCTTATGCTTTTTTCTCAATGCTGACAAGGTGTTTGCTTCCTGCAGAATTTGTCTTCCCATTCTCACTTGGTGTAGTATCTCTCTCTTCCTCTCCTTCTGCCTCAGTTATGCTCTCTAATCCCCACCTGCTCCAGGCTGAAGGCTCCTAACCATTACCCTTCTCAGCAAGGTCTTTGCTCCAGGGTTTCCCATTCTGAGGCACTGTATTCTAGGTCTGTATTTCAGACAGGGTTTTACAAGCCTTTGGTTTTCATCCCTCTGGGAAGGGCACACATTTGATCACATTGGGTGGTCTGCACAGACAAACTCCTCTATCTGGGAACTCCAGTCTGGACTCCATTGTTGGTGGTTGGGATTGTCTGTCCCTTAGCGCAAATGCTGTGGCTTGATCAGCTGCTCACATCTGCCAACCCAGCTAGACTCTGGAGTGCCTTTGCTGTGTTTGCAGTGTTCATTACCAATGATTTGGACAGTGAGTTTCATACTGGAAGCATTTATTTTCAAACTCTACAGCAGTGTTTTCTGAGTGAGGGGGATTGCTTCCCGGTTAGATTTTCATGATGTTTTATTTGCTGTGTTGTTAAGTTTGTCAGTGTCCCCAGATTTAACTGTTGCAAATATAAAAGCCCTGATACTAATGGCTTTGTAGCTGACAGGTGCTCATTATCTCTATTATTTGAGATTATTCCTTTTGAATCTCACTGTTATCTCCATTATTGACACACACTATAATTTTCAAAATTGTCCACTATTAGGTCTCTGACTCTGGTTTTTCCCTTCTTGTCTGTGAAAAGCAGCCTTCTTATGTTCAGTTAAATTTTGGTTTAACTCATTCAGCAATTACACAGAGTTCTTTTCAATCAACAGCAAGAGAATGGCAGTAAAACAAAATGCTCTTCTTTTTGAATATGTCATTTAACTCATATTCTTAACTCATATTCATAACTCATGTCATTGACTGAATATTGCAGAGCTGATGTTTTAATGTGTCAGGAGTAAGAATCTTGTACCCCTTTAATGTCAAAAAATAACTAAAAATGTATGTTAAAAAACTAAAGCAATGTTTTAAGCTCCACTTCTTTTCTTAGTCTTGAAGTATTTCATGAACATTTCATTGGTTCTGCTGAGGAGCTGTTTGATTTGGTACCAAATATTAGCTGTAATATTTAAATGACTCCTCTTTTTGCTTTGATTTGTTGTGGGGTTTTTTTTATCTGAAAAGATTGCAGTGGCATTTATATAAGGGGCTTTGTTTGTTATAAAAGATGAAAGTTAATTTATAGTTATTATCTGTCATTAATCCTCACACTGGAAAATTGTTTGTGCTTTTTATTTAATGGGTATGTGTTTCAGTTTATCTCTGCTCAGGATGAGTCATAGCTTGCATTTAAACAAGAAACCAGTATTCTGTTTCTCATCTGCTGCAAGGCGTAACTAAAATGATACTTTTTAGCCCTTTAACACGCCTACCAAAAAACTGATGCGTAAGCAACACCCCATCATTTTCTAAAAGAAAACATGATAAAGCATGTGACTGAAGGATGAACGTTCCTAGTGTCATATTTTCTCAAAAAAGGATAACAAAATTCAGGGTAAAGCGAAATGTTGTGAGTTATGTAGATAGCAGTGTTAGCTGTTGTCTGTGAACATTTGAGACACAATACCAGTGTTGGGAGGATGTGGTCAGTGTGGTGTTCGGAGAAGGCACAGAGAGCTGAGGTGACTTCCTGCTGCTCTGTGAAGTGGCAGTTCTGGTAGACCAGTGATGGTGGTGGTGTCTGGCAGAAGACTTATGTCTCATGATAGAACAAGAAAGATGTTTGTAAAGCTATTGATCAGATTTTTTAAAAAAAATTTAAAAAATAAACCAAAACCAAAGCTGAATAATTGGGTGAAGAATGGGTTGTTAGGGCATGGTTTTCTTATGGTAACAATAGTTCAGTTCAAGCGAAAGATAGATCCAAGGAGGGAGAGAGACCTTAGGAGTCTCACTGAAATTCGAATTTTCTGAAGACCATGCAGAATTTGTGGCTCTGCAAAAGTACATCATTTTAAAAGAAAAAGGACTAAGTTGAATGGAGACAAACTTCTACATCAAGTTGGTAAAAGTTTTGTTTCGTGTGAAAGCAGAGTGAAGTGGTGTAAGATCCTTTCTCTCTCATATCTTTTGAGATGATCAGAGACAAAGTGAAGACGACAAACACAGAATCCTCTATCTTCAGTGGTTTCCCACCCTTTCTTTCTTTAATGTAAGAGACTGTTTATTGCAGAATGGTTTGCCAAAACAGTTTCTCACCCAGAGCTGACTTATGCTAGCGTGTATATTTGAGGTAGTGGATAAAGGAAAAACCCTACTGAATGTGGAGGAGAAAACCATGACCTGGGTCAGCTTGCACTGAAACCTGGGACCTTCTGAGGCTCTGCAGCATTTGTAGTTTGGTTGTTTCTTTACAACAGAGGCTTTGAGTGTGTCTATTAGTAAAATGCAAAAGAAGGAGGGAAAACCATTTAACATAGGGCATTTATATAGTGCAGACATGCTGTCAAGGCTGGGAAAGATAGAGGGAAGGGAAATTAAAGTATAGTGAATCCTTGCTACTCTGAATAGACATGGATGATTGTGCTTTTGTAGTGCTATATATACTTGCCAAGGCAATCTGATCAGTGTTTGTCTTGAACCAGCTAATCAATGTGGTGTTGAGTTCAGTGCTATTTATCAGGAGAGCTGGAGCAAGAAACTAATCCAGTAAATTTCATTTGTTCTCTGGAGTGGCCTTTGTTTTCATGTTAACTTCATGTAGCAAACATTGACAGTACATATTGTTTTCCTCATTAATAAAACTTGGAACCTGTGATGTTCCCTGCAGCAGTCAAACCATGTCCAACACAGCTGAGCATGCTTCTTTCTTTGACACATCCAAAGGTCAGAGCATGCACTGATCCAACTTGCTCCTTGTGGGAACTGTAGCTAAACCCTCCTGTCTCCCTGGCTGGTGTGGAACAAGAGCTGGAGGTAGTTAGCTGTCTTCAGCTCTGTTTGGATGACAGATGCCTCCATTTTCATCTGGGAGCTGTAGCATGTTCTTCTAGTTGAGGAGATCTGAGTAACTTACTATGCTGCTGTGCCTATTTTTCCATAACCTGGGGAGGGTGAAGCCTGTGGTTTTCGGAGTAGGGCTGTTGGAGAGCTGTTCTTTCTGGACACGTTCAGGCTCAGCTGTCATCATTTAGTGTCAGTCTGCTTTTTGCTGTGCCTTCTTTGCGCTGCTCTGGGAACTGCCCAGTCAGGTGCTGTAGCACTGGGGTCAGTCCCTTTGGCTGACCACCACACTTGCTCGTGTGAAGTGCTTGCTTGTGCAGAAGCAGCATTTTGATTCACTTACAGTCAAAAGTCTGCAAAGGCTTTGTTTCACATTTACTGGGCCACCCAACACTTTGAGTAAAGCTGCTAAAAAGGGACAGTTAGTCTCCCTGCCAAGATTTGAAGGAAATAAAATGATCCACATTTTGTTGGAAGTCCTTTATTGCTGCTTATACAGGAATTTCTAGTTTCAGCATCATTTATTTTTTTTAGTCAAAGTGATGCAGTAAAGAATGTATGTGTGCCTGTCTTCCTTTCTGCTCCCAGATCTCTGCACTTCCCTTAGGAATCCAATAGGTGTTGTAGAAAAGAGGAAAAAGAACAATACTACTATTTTGGATAAACTGACACAAAGAAAAATGTTTTTTGTTTCAACAATTCTGCACAATAAAATCACTGTTGTAAGCCAGTTTTCAGAAACAGTTATTTATCACAAAACCCTTCTCGACTGAGATGTGTTTTAGGGACACTTTCTGATGTGTTTTTCTCCCATGGTGTAGAAAGAACTGTCAGCGCAATCTGCTTGGCCTTGTCATAATGGTCTGATGCTGAGAATCCTTTCATCGTCTTGCCTGCCAGAAGAGAGACTTGAGAGGAAACCCCCATCTTAGAGAGAAACATGCTCTGCAGTCAGGTCTCTGCACCAAATCGGAGGTCACCACTCTGATTTGGAGTGCATCATTGCCAACTTTGGCTCCTGAATCTCTTCCCAAACTTGCATCCTCAAATTTCTTCTTGGGCACATTGCCAAAGTTTTCTTTCAGGCCGAACCCTCTCGGGTTCTGTATGTTTATTGGTGTCCTCAAAAAATGGTAAAGACTGGGCAAATCCTTTCTGTAATCAGTGAGCTTGGACCCAGGAAGAATCTGGCCCCAGGTGGGATGTCAGGCATTCTGCTTTCATGGCTCCATCTTCAGTCGTATCAGGGCTCTGTACTTATCTCTCTGCCAAATGCATCTCTGGAGACTTTGGAGGCTATATTTTTTTTCTTGTTCAAGTGACTAACACTGCTTGTGGTCTAGCTCCTTGTTCTGGGTGCTGTGGTGGTAAGTGCAAGTGCGTAACAGGCGTTCATAGCCTTGTCTGGGAAAGGAGAGCAAAGACTTCATCTCACAATTGCTGTGGTTGTTGCCTGGCTGCAAATGGCACTGGTCACCCCAAGCGTTTGCATAGCTGTGGGCAAACAAATCAGGCAGGTTTTCTCCCAAATAGTGCACAAGACAACCATAAAACAATTAAATGGGCAATGTGCAACCAAGGGTCAGGAATTCTCCTCCCATAAGGCCATCGAGTAACGTGGACAGGGCTAAGTCAGGGCAATGGCAGAACACAGCAGTAGTTGGTGTCATCTCCCTGCCTCCCTTCTGTGTGCCTTGGGAGTTTGAATTTGTGTAGAAAGACAGATCATCTCTGCCTAGTGCTCTTTGGGGTTGCTCTTTGGATAATTCTTACAATGCCTGTGCAAAATTGGAGTATCCCCTTTTTCACACGTGGCACTTGAGTCTCTCAGATGCAGGCTGAATCTCACATAAAGGTTTTGGATTTGTCTGAGTCTGGAGGAATGCAGAGGAATCCCTGGATTCCAGAGCAATGGGATGAGTCAGGTTTTCTGCCTGATGTTCCATTAAAAAAACTTAAGGGCTGTCTTTTGAAGGTACACTTTATGGGTACACTGCTGCCTGAGCATCAGTTCCTGTTAGCTGTGTAATAAGATTTTCTATCCCTCTTGCCTGTTAATTATTTACCTTTGAGAGTGCATTCATAAAGCAACATAACTTATTTAGGGATAAATTAAAAGCTTTTGCAAAGAAATGATGGTTTTTGCTCATACTTTTTGTCTGGGAGTTGAAGTAGAGTACCTTAAGACTCAGGATGAAAAAGGGATTTTGCAAATGATCATGTTCAGCTCACAAAAGGTGAGGCAGGAAAGGGGATATAGGAGTTACAGATTGATCTTTTAACGGCCTGTACAAGGGTTTCTGCACAGGAGGGGCTGAGGGAAAGAAGGAGGCATAGCAGAAGTTGATAGTAAAAAAGCTTATGCACTGAAGTCTCCAGTGGAAACAGGACGTGAGTTTGAAATTCAGCATTGCTTTCATAGAAGTAGACTGTGAATGGTATCAGTGGGTTCACACATGGTCCAGGCTGATAACAGTTCCTATGATAAGGGTGTGGTTTTTATCATGGTAGGTAGTAAACAGCTGCACAAAATTTAGTCATGCTTACAAAGTCAAGTGCAGGCTGCTATCTCTGACTTGACTGGTTGCTGAGCCACGGTGGAATATCTAAAAGCATCTGAATCATTCAGAAGCACAACTCATAATGATTCTCAAATGAATACTTGTGCCTTCACTTGTGCAATTGTTGCTCCTCTGTAGTTGTCTCCTCAGTGCTGTAGTTATGCCTAGTCATTTGGGGAGCAGTGCCAAGGGTTCCTGTACTGAGCAACTCAGTGTCCAGGCTGTATAACGCAGATAATGCACCAACAGAAGGACAGGGTTTGATAGGCACTGCTCTTCTTGTGAATAAGTGAGTGTATTTGTAGGAAAAGGGAAAGGACCCTCTCAGGGTGAAGGCTGGCAAAGCCACACAACCACCAGAGGAGATACATGGAAAGGAAAAGGAAATTGATGCTAGGCTTGATTTTGCTGCTTATTTGTGTACGAGTAGACCTCCCTGTGAGCAGCCCAGGAGAGAAGAGGAACAGAACAGGAAGGTTCAGAGGTGAAAGCAGGCCTGAGGAGGTCACTGTGACTGTCCTTAGCCTTGAAGAGCTTGGTCAGCCAGGAGTGTTCCAGGAGCTGAGAACAGACAGCTGCCTGCATTTCCATGTGCTACTGCAGTGTGTTCCTCTGCTCTTTCCTCTCAGAGCTGGGTTGTGCAGGAGGAATTGCTCTGACTCTCCCAGGTAGTTCTGGGTGATGTGTCCTCCACATTTCCTCTCAGGAAGGGACAGTGCTTCCTAAAGACACAACCTGGTCAACACATGGGGTAATTCATTGTCATTCCACATGGCCAAAGTCCAGCCCTTAGATGGGAATTGTTTGCTCCTTCTGAAAACTCAGCGAAATTGTTCAAATGAGTTATTCTAAAAGGGAGAGTGGTGTAGCAGGTTTACTGTAGAAATCAGAGGCTCTTTTTTAGATGTTGCTATTAGCTCGTTTTCCACCCATTTGGCCCTGTTCCCTGGGATGGGCTGAGTTGTGGGTTGCCCAGTCAGAATTTGCCCAGCTGCATGGGAATCTTCCATGCAGCTTGGAAAACACCATTCCTTAGCTACCCTTGGGTAATGTCGAGGGGCCAAACGTGGGGTGGCTGTGTCATTTGCACAGATGCACACAGTTACGTGCAAGCACACACAAAGAGCTCACAGTTAAAATCTATGTGCCCATCTCATTTTAACAGGGGAAGACAGCCCCAGCTGTGTATACAGCTTGGTGTTTCCCTTTGATCTGTGTTTGTTTCCAGTGTTTCTTGAGCTGGCTGCTCTTTTCCATGTTTGCAGCTGCATAGCTGCGCACAGAGAAGCTTGCTGGGGTGTAACTGCTTTGGGGTGGGGTTCCTCTCCCTGAAACCCATCCTGTAGTTTGCTTTGCTCCTGTCCTTTCCTTGCCAACCCACACAGCCGTGGACTGTCTCATTCTGCTGATGGAAGCTGTGCCTTGTGGATGCCTCAGGATCCTCCCTTTTACTTGGCCTACCTGTTCCCACACACATGGCATTTCTGCCCTTTGCCAGTTGCAACTGCCACTCTGGAGCAGATCTGCTCTGTCACCCAAGTCAGAGCCTGGAGTAGCAAAATTCCACTTCAATTTCCAGAAACGGCACACTGCCCCTGCGACTGGCTTGGGCCCTCTGCCTAAAGGAGGGCAAGAAACTGTATTCTTCAGACTTCCATAGTTTCTGAAGTTTTCTGAAGCTGTCAGAGATGGGGCTGAGAGGGGCCTGCAGTGCTTGTTTGGTCTGGCCCCTTGCCCCAAGGCAGGATAAGCTCTATCTAAAGCTTTTCTGACAGACACCGATCTAGCAGTGCCCTGAAAGCATTTGACAGCAGGATTGCCCAAGGAAGCAATGCACCCTATTGCCCTGATTAACTATGGTTACTGCTAGAAAGTTTTTTTCTAATGTCTGACTCAGAAGAAAATTATTTCAGCATTGTTCTAGGGAAGAAAAATAGCCATCCAAAGTTGAGTGCCTCTGTGAGTGTGAAGATGAGAGTCCCAAACGCTGAACATAGTAGTCAACTGTCGTAGCAAGAATCACTCTATTAGACCCTAGCAGTATGCTGAGGAATTCTGACTGAGATAGGCAAGTGGGGGGAGCAAAAAAACATTCCTCTTTCATTTTCCCCATGCATGTGTTGCCACTTCACCTACCCCAAAAAGCAAGTTTGATGCCAAAAGAAGTGGGAAACCGGATGGGAACACTTTGTCTCCGGTGAATATTCTATGTAATATGACCCTCTTAGGAAACGCGCAGAGCCTGTTCTCTGTGGTGTGACCTCTTTTAAACTTTTCTTGGCTTGGAAAAGCAGCTTACAGGCTTGGTGTTCACTGGGAAAAGCACATATGGGCATGCATTTCAGTGAAGGGATTGCAAATTGAGATGAGAAGTCATATCTAGTGTCATATACTTCAGGAAAACATGTGGAGGCTCTCTGGAGTCATGAGTGTCTCTTGGAGTTTCTTTGAGTTGTGGTTTGTTGTTTTTTTTAGTGACCTCTGAGAAAAATACATGTGGTGGGCAAAGAGGAGAGTGGGAAGGGGGTTGTACTGTGGGTTGGGCACACTGTAAGTGGTTAGCAGCAGTGGAAAGCTGTGGTACAGTAGTAGGGGACTCCTGTAAGGAGTCCAGGCTGGCTCTCAGGTGTGTGCAGACAGTGCTGCCTTGCACTTCCCCTCAGCCATCCAGGGAAAGCAAATTCCATGAGTTTCTTAAAGACTTTTTTTTTTATGATAAAGGATTTTTTTTAAAAAAGTTGTTCTGTTATTTAAGGTGAAAAATATGCACTTGTCATCTTCCCTGCAATTCTGGTGATATTCCGTGACTCGAATCCCAGCACCTGGAGTTAAGTGTTTTCTATCCCCCACATAAAACCAGTGTATGAGCCAACGTAACGTGTATTTAAAAAGCAGGAGGAGGAGGCAGCATCCTATGTAGGTGTTTGTTTGCTTTTTTTAAATCATGTGATGTCTGAGCTACTGTGGTGTATATTTTTTTTTATGGGGCCTAAACCATAGTCTTTTTGTCGCATGGGATCAGCAGTAGGACATCAAGAACTAAAGGATTTTAAGAAATAAAAAGTTTCATGACTGCTTGATTGCAAAGTCAACAATACAGCCTTCATCTTGGCTTCCTGATTCTGACTAAACTCCTTTGAAATTCCATCTTGATAATTTCTTGGGACAGAGGTGGGAGAAAACCTCAGACAGTTTTTTCTGCATATGTGGGGAGGGAGGAGCAGTGAGGAGCTGTTGATCCATTTGGGGAAATATGGTCATCTTGTGCTCTGGGCCTTACTAACTAGCAGAGAAAGCTGAATGCATTGGCTTCCCAAAGAGTCCTCCTCTCTTGGCACTTCACATACCAGTGTCATTGCGGAGCTACAGGAGCACCTGAGACCCAAGCATAGATTTAGCTGTGCAGTACTCCATGAAGGAATTAGGATTAGCTCCATTTTGTGGTTGAGCAGTGTGTGCTTCAGTTCCTCGAGGCATTTACCTGGGGTCATGCAAGCTGTTTGTGGACAAGTCTCCTGACTCTCTCTGAATGGTCTTGCCTGCTGCATAACCCTTTCCTGCTTGTGGAGAGACCTGAAATGTCAACTCCAGTTAGTTGCTGCTTTGCCCTTCCTGAAAGTGCATCAAACTGCAAATTCCTGGCTAGCACAGCTCTAGGAAAGTCAAGAAGTCTGTGCTTCTGGTTTGCTGTTTGGCTCTCACGATAAGGCAACCCACCACAGCCTCTCCCTGAGTGAATTATCTGTGGAGAAAATTACCTTTGTTAGTTGTTTTTCATGGGGTTTTTTAATTATTATTATTATTTTTAAGGCTAGTGATTTTTGAAGCCAACAAGAAGTGATGCCAGGATGGGATGCTGCACAGAAAATACCTGACTGAGAAGCAGTAATTTGTCTTGCCTGAGTGCATGGGGCCCTGTGAGTGACACAAGCTCTACAAACGAGCAAGGAAGGAGGGTGTGATTGTGATCATAAAGCAGTGCCCCTGCAGGTACATCTGTAAGCTCCTGTGGTTATTTTCTTAATACTGTCCTGATAGCTGAGCAAATGGAAACCAGTTTCCACCAAACCGGAGGACTATGTGTTCCAGCTCCTCTTTTTTTTCTTAATTATTTTTCTTTCCAAAACAAGCCATGAACATTCAGTGTCTGGTTTGCTCCCAGGTGGGATCCTAACCCTTTTCCCACTGGGAGAATACAAGGTCAGCAAACGTGAGGCAGCTAATCCACAAATGTTAGTTTACTCAACTACAGCTGGTCTTGGTTTGGGAGAATTAAAATTGTGTCCATTTGTGGCATTGAAGACCAGGCAGGGGTCATAATGGTCTTCTCTTGCTGATCAAGTGTTCACTAGGGAGAATGTCCTGTGCTTAATATAATGACTTTCTGAGCCTTATTGGAAGCACTAGAAGTTTTGTTGTTGAGCTGAAAAAGCACAGCAATTTCCATGTCTTACAGATACATTTTGTCTAGCTTCCTGCCCAAGGAAATTGTTTCCTAGTGGCCAGCTTCATGCTTTCTCCTTGTTTGAGGTTTGAGCAGTCTTATATCCTATGGCTTCACACATGCCCAGTGGAACGAAAGAAAATGTAAGGAAGGTGTCAAGGGTTGTTAAAGGGTAAAGGGCAAGGCAGGGGGTTCGTGTTGGTTGACATGGGTTTGATTTTCTAGGTGATAAACCCTTCTCCTCCTTGGAAGAACTGTATAGAGTGTGAGTTTGTATTAGCACATAACACCAGTTAAGCAGAGGCAAGGTGTGTTTTCACACTCTCTGGTGCCTACTTTCCAAACCTGTTTTCTTTCCTTGTACCTCTGTAAGTATTAGATCAGGACATGACTCACCTGCTGTCAGTGTGCTGAGAGCTGTGCTTCTCTGTTCAGGTTCCCCTGCTGAGTAACATGTGTAGTTAACTTGAGTTAAACCATTTGTCCCTTAACATTAGCTAACTCCTAGGCTTTTGAAATACAGTATTGCTGTTCCTTGTGTGCAAAATTCCACATCCAGTAGGAAAAATAGTACTAGGATCTCTTTAAGTTCTCCTTCCTAGTGCTTTTTTTTCCAAACATACATCTGATAGTGACCTTGGCTGGTAATTTATTTTCCCTGGGATGTTTGAGGTTAAATTTAAAATAATTTTACAAGGTGAAATTCCATGCACTGCTTCCTCTGTTCCAGATGCATGCCCTCTATACCTGAAAGGTGCAGTAGATATTTGATGACTCCTTAAATATTTCTGACAGTGTGAAGAGGTATTAGATGAAGAGCACATGCTTTCCTTCTGGCATAAAGGATTTTGTGTAAACAAGTATGCCAAATGGTCACATCCTTAGAATATTTTTTCATTAGGAATTATGATTTTCTTCCATGAGTTGAGGAAACTGGTATATAGCTTCAGAAAGCAGATGCATGGGGTAGGAAAACTCTGTCCTATCTTAATGAACAGTAAAAATATCTCTCGAGTAGCAATACTTTATCCGTGTAATTTAAAAAAATATGTTAATGGCAAAATAACTTCTGGTACCAGATCAGAATTCATTCTTGATATTGGCAAATTTCCTACTCATTATTTTGAAAACAAGAAATGTGTTTTCCCAAATAACAAGTTAATAACATCCTTGACTCTTTCACTGATGGACAGATGTCTATCTTAGCAAATATTTGCTTCTTTCAGCTGGTTAATGGAGTTATAAGTTTAAAACCTGGCTATATTTAGCAGGCACCAAAGTCCAAGGTCTCTTTCAGTAGTCTTGTGAAGAAACAGAGGATTTGAGGTATTGTATGTGCTTTTATTGCTGTAACACCCTGTGGACCATGGGCAGCTTTTCCGCTGTAGGCAGGAGGTCGGTCCACGGATACTCTCCAGCTGCTTGGTGGGAAGCTGCCTACTGCTGTAGGTTCTTCCAGTCTCAAGGCAGTCCTGTGGCCTCCAAGGGTGTCTGCAGATCCCTGCTAATCCATCTGTTTTCTGGTGTGCACACTCGTTTGGTTTCTCCTGGAGAGGCTGCAAGGACTTGGTGGTAGTAGAGCCGAACTGGAGAGCAATTCCCATTGCCTGGCAGTTTTAGAAGCCATTCAGGATTGTGGAGTGAGAGCATCCCTGCTTCTCAGTGTCTGCTTGCAGGAGCCTGAAATACCTCCTCATTTCAAAGGCATGGTGCTTAGCCAGGAAACCTCTGAACAGAACAACTAAAAGTAGTTAGTGAGTTTAGAAAATCTTGGCTATCTTTGCTGGTGACCTAATTCTAGCAGTAAAGCTGAAAATCCATAGGTTGCAACAAAGCAGGTTACTGCCTCCTCTGCAGCAAGGCAGGTTTCTGCTGAATGGCACAGCTGCTTTGCAGGCATGGTGGTGGTGAGGAGGAGGACACTGCACTTGGCGGCTGTGAGCACACTGTGCATCCCTAGAAGGATAATTACAATGGTATTAGTGAGAACCAGGGCACAGGACGCGGTTGGCTATTTAAAGAGCAGGTCTATTTTTAACCACCTTTTAACAAAGATGGAGTTTTTATTAGACTGGACTTTGTAATTAACCAGCCTAGGTTGCATGTTGATGTTTACAGCTTACTTTGCATGTTCCCTGACAGTCAAATGCAGGATTGCATCTTACTGCCAGGGTGGAAAACTGCAGTACCTGCGTGGTCAGCAGTTAGAGCAGTTGAAAAGTTCTTGTGCAAGAGGTACCTGCATGTGCCCATACTGGCAGCAGCTGAGCTGTGTTTTTAGGTCAGGAGGGGAATGTGATGTGAAGCATTTGTGGCCTGTGATGGCTGTAGGGTTTAGCATGTTGCTGTAAGCCCAGCTCAGCCTAAAAGGGGTTTAGCTGGTAACATCGTGTTTTGTGGTACAGTAAAGTACAGTTAATTATATTCACCAGGGATTAAAATGCTTTATGGCTAATGGCCAAGATCAATAGTAGTAGATCCATATATATAAATTTAGGGGGGAATAACTTTGATAAATAATCATAGACTCCACTCCAGATCATCTGTTGCTATTTGACATCTCTTAACAACTGTCCAAATTGCTTTCAAAGAACAGCATAGAGGAGCTGGGAGGAGGGAAGAGAAACTCATGTACGGGCACTGAGGTCGGTGCTAGATCTGGATGAAAATGAAGTGGTGAGAGAAAATGCCAGGCACTGATTGACTCCATTCCTCTGCTGGGCAGATGGCCACCTCTGCTGCTCTCATCACCTTTTCATTGTGAAGCCCAGGCTGCTACATTTGATCTTTCTCTGTTGAGTTGAAGCAGCCTGTCTCATTGGTGCCTCTGAAGATCAAAGAGGGTACAAAAGGATGAGCAGTCATGTTACCAAACAGATGTGAGTTCATTCTGGAGGAGACACCTTCCAGAAAATGGTAAATTTTTATTACTGTGTCAGTATTCAAAATTTTTTTGCCATTCCTCAAAGCATCCTAGTTTTGGAAGTCTTGGGAATACAGATGGTCTCTTTTTTAATTTATTATTTTATTTATTTAAATGAGGCTTCTGTCTTCTAGTCCATTAGTTCAAAGAGGAAAACTTCAAGCTGGGCAACAAATAGGACCCAAAGGCCCAGAAGTTATTGTGAATAAAATTAGCCCCAGATATATCACTTCAGCTTCAGAATCAATGTTACTCCAGTATAATTGTTTGGGATCTGCTTGATTTAAGATTTCTGAGTGCAGTCACAGGATCCTGTTTCGATGTCTGCATTTGGCAACTGTGTTCTTGTTCCAAAGAGATTCCAATCTAGGGGACTGTCAGAAAAGAGGGCAGAAACAAAAACCTGGACAGGCTGAAGAATGACAGCTAGTGATAGCAGAGCAGGGCAAACAGTCCAACCTTTGCAGTGCTGGTCAGAGAACAGAGTGAAACGGAAGGTCACAGAGAGACTGTGTGAGATGAGAGCAGTCCTACTCCCTGAAGTGCCCTCTGAGACAAGAGTGGGACTCCACTGAGTTTTCAGAAGTGTGCTGTTCACAGCTGTGTCTGCAGTGCAGTAGCCTTGAATCCTGGAAGTGGAAGCTCTCTCATGTGTCCACATAACTCAGGGTGTTTGTAGGCCAACCCCAGCGCCCACTGAGCAACACAATTTACTCTTAATGTGTGCACAGTATGGACAGACTGATCAGCCACTGGAAGATACAACTAAAATGGTCTTGTCATTTTGCTATATATTGCAGCCCAGGGGGCACCTGTCCTGCAGGAAACCCAAATCTCTGCCAGATCCCCCATATTTCACCAAATGATTGGAGACTGCCTGATTCCCCTTCCTCCATCCCTCTCTTTTGCTTCTTTGATTTTGGAAAACCTTGAAGTAATTAATTTGCCTTCAAAATAGTATGGAATTAGGAGAGCCCTGTCAGATTTATACCTAGAAGGAGCCTAGAGGATTTCAGGAAAGGGAGAGATTTTGACAGTTGTGTGGGGCAGAGAAAGATGGAGAGAGGATATCTTCCTCTGGACTGCAGCAGTAGGCTAGAAAGACCCACGTTGGATGGGATCAGTGGTGGCAACACACCACCTGGCACAAGGTTTGTTGGTCTTGCAGCCCTCTGTTTGCCAAGAGCCTGAAGCTTTTCCAAAGCAGACATCAGTGGTGAGTGTTCCCATCTAGAAGAGACGGGGGTAGAAGTAATTTCTGTGTCTGAGGGGTGCACTTGGCCATAAGCTCACACTGCAGTGGAAGGCCATGCAGGGCTCAGGAACGGGCAGGACAGGGTATGTAGAGCAGCCTCTTTCCAAGTGTGCAGTGGAGAGTGTGGGCAGTGTGTTTTAAGGGAAAACCTCTGCTTTGTGCTTACCTTAATGCTTGCAGCTTCTGATGCAGATGTGGAGATGGGTTTGTGGCTGCAAAACCGGCCAGTTTTTTCTGTGTATTTCAGTTGTTTGATGCTGCTTCTCTCCCAGTGCCCCTTGTTTTGGTTTGTGACTGAGGTGTGCTTTGGCCAAAACACTGCTGTTGCAGAGTACATCAGTACATTGCTGTTTGTATTTCATTTCTGCTTATGGGCTTGAATCACGATGCTGCTTTCCCGTACACCGTGCCACCCATTATCTCCGTGGGACATAGCTTGTCACCAGGCAGAGGTGTGCTGATTAGTGTGGCTCTGAAAAACTGCATTGCCTCGGGGTTGGTGTTTTTTTTATTACAATTACAATTTATTATTGTTCATACAGTTGTTCAATCATAGATCTCTTCATTTGTTGTTTGTTTTTCACTTGCCCTTGGTTTGAGAACACAGTTGAGTGCATGTTCCTCTTTAACTTTTGCAGACAGACCTGATATGGTTAAGATCAGGCTGAAAATGTTGCCTGTAAAACTTTTTTGTTCCTTTAAATTCCTATTTACGATACATTGTCAAGTCTTTTTATTGTCGGTCCTAAATTTTCATTTCTCAATTTATTTTAAGTGGTAGATCTTTACTTTAAAAACATAAATACCTAAAGGATTTTTTCAATTGCTTTTTCATGGTACATTTTATTAGCATTTGGAATTCAAATACTCCTGCATGCCAGGGAGCCATCAGTAGAAATTGACTGGAAACAGAGAGTCAGATGAGCAAGTATCTTCTTCAACTGGGAGCAAGCACAGGAAAATAATCGTAAGAAGAGACCTGATTTGAAATCAGAAAGCAGGGCTTGTTCTGAATGAATTCACAGCTCAGGTGGAGAAGATTAACTTCTAACTGTGTATTTCTGAGCCAGATTTCCTTCTAAAACATGTGTGCCGTCCCTGGCGCCCTGTGGAACTGGGGTGAGTGGGTGTGAGTGTGTTTATTGCAGCCTGGCCAGGCGCCACTGCAGCCTCACTGCGCGTGGCTGGAGGGCTCACACAGTTGTGTAATGCTCTGCAGCAGAGACAGCACGGGCTCAGCTCAGTCCTCATCCAGGTGCTTGGCAAAACCTCTTCCTTCCATGAAGACAAGCCTTCAGTAAAGCAAGGAGCAGATACCTTGCAGAGAGGGCCAGGCTGGGGGTTAGAGGCAAGAGTAAGGAAAGAGCATCAAGTCGTTCGATGGCTGTCGGAGATAAGCAGCCTCTGACCTGCGAATTGCTTTTAGAGGGAAACCATATTTTCCCCATTTTTCCTGCCCTGTGGTTTTTGCATGTGTTTCTCATTACTTTTATCTCAAAATCATTCTCATCCAGTGAATTATTGATGTAGGGTCACACGCATTTCTCCGGGAATTGCTTTCTTCAACCAGTGATCCCTCCTGAATTTTTTAGGCAATCTATTAGCTCTGAAATCCAAACAAAGTTGCTGGTTTCTAATTTCAGGGTTAAATTAGATTTGACTTTGAAAAGACAGAGAGAGAAGAGGAGATCATGTCCTTTTCCATGTTAGGATCTTCCTTCTACTGGTTCTTTAGGGACTTCGTTTGGTTTGGTTCTGGTTTTTTAACATCTTCTGGAGATCAAGTGCCTGATTTAGCCTCAGTGGAACTTGAGCATATTCCTGATGTTGAGCACATGCTTAAATCCACTGTTGAAGTTGAGCCCTATAGACCTGCAGGCACAGTACAAAAATATCTGGGAAATGCTTTTCTTTCCCCTCAGATGCTCCCTTCTTTCAACATACAAAATTAAGAATTCAGCATTTTGAACTGCTGCTGGAGGCGAGCTGGTCATTTCCTGCTGGGAGGGAGGCTTGATCTTTTAAAGATGGGAAGAGAGTGTGCATGTGTCTGTGTGTGTGTGTGTTTTGCAGATGTTCAAGCCTTGATTCAGCAAAGTCTCGCAGCAGTGTCTGACTAGGGGATAGTGCTGAATCTGGTAAACCTGCTGAGTGTGCGCGCGTGTTTGACCAACTCCTCAGCAGAGAAAGTTTCTTGCCTCAGTTTCCGTTTCTTCTTCCCATGGTGGAAGTTGGGAAGAAAACCACATAAATCCCAAACCTGTTCTAGCAAAGAAGCTGTTGTCTCTCCAGGGATGTTAACATTCAGGGTTGTCTCTCTGATGGTTGTGCCCGCAGCCCTTTCTGCAGCATTCACCAGAGGAAGATGGACCTGGGGGGGGGGGGGCTTGTCAGGGAGTGCACAGGGGTTTGGCTGTGCCCACCAGGGCCCAGGGAGGGAAACCAGCAGTGCCCTTACAGCAGTGGGCTGACCCTTGCAGGGTAGGTAGGTTTCTATCCCATGTGTAGCCACTTTGTGACCAGCAGACACAAGGCTTGGAGGTGCCACCACAGAACCCTCAGCTCTCTGGGGTCTTCCCAGGCGGGGAAGAAGCTGGTGGCTTTGTGCCCAGCTTGCTGTGGTGCAGTGTTGGGGTAGGTTGATTCCTACCCAAACTCCTCTAAAATGTACTTAGAGGTGTGGGGGAAGGAAATGGGGAATTTTTTTTTTGCACCCACACCTTTTTCTGCACTGCAGTTTTGATTGAGGCAAAAGAGAGCCCAGTTCCTGCAGTGGGATTTGCGTGTGTGTTGTACAGTGAGACAGCTGAAGCTATGAGCAAAAAGCACGCATAAATAAAGGCTTCTGCCTGTGCTTTATATAATCAGAGTGGGTGATGTCATTGGGAGCCAGAGAGGAGAGCAGGCTGTGAAATTACAGCCCTCTGCAGCCAGGCAGAGCCAAGTGCAAGGGGGGGGCTGCACAGAGCAGGAGCCGGGCTGCTCTGATAGAGGCTCAGGACAGAGGGACTGGGTGCTCAGACTTGGAGGGCAGCTGGGGGGTACAGTTAAATAATCCAAATGCAGTCAGAAGCTTTTGCACAGGCAGAAAGGGAAAGTGGGGAGAACAGCAGGTGCCAGTGGGCAGCAGTGGGGCTGCCGTTTCAGGGGGCAGCACTCCCTCCCTCCACATACAGCCATCTATACCTTGTTGTGGATCTGCTGGCAGGACTGTGGGGCTGCTGAGCTTGCCCATCCTTCTTGACTGCAGTCTCCTGGCCCACTGCAGCTCCTGACAGAGAAGAGAGGGCATCCTCACTCTGCTTGCCCTTCCCATCCCAGAGGAATTTGCTTCTCGGCTCCTCCTGGCCCTGCACAGGGTGAAGCAGAAGCAGCAGAGGGTCTCTGTCCTAGCCAAAGTAGCCTGATGGAACAGGATAAAACATGATCCTCAGCTCTTCAGGACAGGGAGGTATATGTTAGGCTCTGGTTTTCTGAAGCCTCAGGTGCTTTGCTCCTTTTCTGGCCATCCTGATGCCCCACATGGGAATCTCAAACAGGACTCTTCCCCCTCATCAAGCTGAGCAGGAAGGGGGCCGTGGGCTGATCTCTTGGGAAAGTGCAGGGCCCCCTCCTTTCAAATCCTCCATGGATCTCTTCATCCGCACTCACAGTGTGCTCAGGATGCTGCTGTGAGAGCCTGATTTTTTCCAAGGCCACGTAGCCTGGAGAAAGAGCCCCCGTTTGTCCCATCTCCCCTGCAGCTAGTATGCAACGGCTTCAACCTCCCCTGAAACTGGAATTCTTCTTCTGTCATTCTCTGTCTTCCTCAGGATCAAGGCAGGGAGAGGCAGCAGCCCTTTGCACCAAGCCTGCGTTGTTTCTCTGTTACATAACAATATGGGCATTTAGACTTGTTTTTCCAGATATTGGCAGATGCGTCAAATATTGGCATAATCCAGTGGTTTACATGGAAAGCCGTCTGGCTCTGTCTGGAGCCTGCACAATGCTGGTATTTCACTGAATACAAGAGCCTGCAGCATTGTCAAAGCCATGTTGCAGCAGCATCCAGGTAAACAAGGGGAAAAGACACTCATATCATGGCCTGACCAGTGGAATTACTGCTGCCCAGGTACAGCTTCAGGGCTTGATAGGAAAGATTAATAGGCTCATGATTGCTTTCTCTCTGAAATGGTCTTTTAGCTGAGTCTTCTGTGATGGTTTTCACAGAATCACAGAATCATTTAGGTTGGAAAAGACTTCTCAGATCATCGAGTCAAACCTTTAACCGATCACTGCCTTGTCAGTTGGACCATGGCACTAAGTGCCACATCCAGTCATTTCATGAACGTGTCCAGATGTGGTGACTCCACCACCTCCCTGGGCTTGGAAGTTTTATTTCTGGGTTTTACTGAAGCCACTCATCAGTGCATCACACTTGCTAGTGTGTGCTCTATGGTTTAAGAACCATCATGGTCCACTGAGGCTGTTGGAAGTTGAGAGAGGTCAGGGGCTGTGATCAGGTTAGATTTTAAAAAGAAAAACAGAAGGAAGATGTTGAACACTGTGGATGGAATAGAGCAGGGGAAGCTGTTTGATTTGATCTCTCTGAAGGAAAGCAACGTGTGCTTATGTGCCAGGACAGTTTGCTGTCTTGATTGTACTTCCCTATCCCAGCTACACTGGGCCAGGGTGCTCCTGAGTGGCTCTACCAGTGTTACTCCCAGCAATGAGAGGTGGCTGCTGGTGATGAAGGGCCTGGCAGTCCCTGGTCTGCAGCAGCCTGTGCACCAAGGCTGGCCCACTGCTGTACGGCAGTGAACAGCCCTGCACGTTGCCTAGGCTGTGGTTGGAGATACGAATGCACTCATGTTTGCAGTGGTGTCAAAACTCTTGTGTTGCTCAGCTCGGAGTGCAAAATAGGGGGAAAATCCAACAGCAGCACAGAAGTAATTGCTTTGGTCAAACTTCCTCCAAGAACTGCCTGAGCTCAGCCAGCACCACCTGCCCCTGCAGTGTGCTTGCTGCCTGAGCCCTGCTGTGTACCACTGTGAGCTTGTCAGCTCACACCACACCCTGGGTGGCAGGCAGGTGTCCCCTCCTGATGCCTGGTTTGCCTGCAGAGCCCGTCCCCCCTGCTGCAGGCCATGGCCAGCAGAGCCACCGGCAGGAGTGGCTTCTCTGTAAACCAGCTGTGTGAGCCTGGGCCAGTCTGCTGTGCTCTCAGAGTCAATGCAGGGATCCAGAACTGGAGGAATGTCCCCTTTGAGGCCACACATGCTGGAGAAGTAACTGCCAACTTCTCCAGTATCCTCATGAGGACAGACCCTCTGACTGCTTTGTCCTCTCCCTGCCTGGAGAGTGCAGTAACCTTCTTCAATCCACTGTGGTCCTGGGGCACAATGAGAAGTGTTTCAAGTGCCCAGAGTTTTATTACATGGCAGGACCTTTTCATATAGCTTTCATGTGCTTACCACTGTTGATTTCATTGAGTCTGCACATAACCAGCTCTTGACACGGCAGATCAGTGCCATGCTCTTAATTGCTGTCTCAGCAATCCAGGCAGAGCTTGCTCCTCTCCACAGCTGATCACTGGTTCCAGGAATCGCAGTTCCTGTTGCAGCACCTTCCTGGTTCCTCTTAAAACCTCCAGTGCTGTGACTCAGCCCAAAGCTTAGGCTGTAGACGTGTTGTACATTTCACTCTGCATTCAGGAGTGGACTGTGGTACCTTTGCCACTGGTTAGATGTTGGTTCCCCAAACTTTTTGTTTTCTGTTACACAAATAATGCAGTTTTCACCATGGGCTGGGAGCTGTCCTTGCCTAGCAGGGCAGGGGGGTGTCTGTGATCCCTGTCTGTAGCAGGTGCTGTGTATCTGTCCCCTCTTAAGTGGAGCACCCAGATCTGTGTGCACATCTTGAGCTCTGCTCAAGCTGTCTTTTAACTTGGGCTCATCGTAGGTGAAGTGTATGGCAGGAGCTCAGAGTCATGCTGTGAAGAGACGTGTGCTGCTCTGTGCTGTGCTTTGATGGCTGTGCACTGACAGCTCCGACTCAATGACTTGCCTCTGTGGCCCTTCAGGAAGTCTTTGTCAGGCCCAAAAATGGGTTCAAAACCCAGAATGTCTCTGACCACAAGATCCTGCTGCTCTTCCTTCCTCTAGCTGCAGGAAGTCAGTATCCAGTCTCCCATGGGATCACACAAACTGTAGTGCCAGTGTGAACCAGCAGTGCCTTTTCATTGCTTGCCCTGTGGGTCATCATGGGACATAGGGCAAACACCTGTAGTGGCTACACACAAGTTCTGATCAAGCTCTGTATTGAAAATTGCCTTCTGAGTAGAAAAAGTCGTGTAGTGACAGTGGGGTTTGCCCTAGAACAACTGAGAAGTGAGGTATGAGATTGGTGTGATTACTGTTTTTTTCAGTTTGATTTTTGGATTATGATTTCCCTCTCCCCACCCCTCCATTTGTTAATGGTTAATGAACAACATGTGTTCTTGAAGGCCCTTGCTGGTCATATGCAGCCCTGTGACTGTTATTGGGACAGAATGATGGACCCTTCGCAAAGAGATTTATAGTAGACACTGTGAGGAGCTCACAGCTACAGCACAGCCAGTGAACACTCCCCTGCGCCGACAGTTCATCAGCAAAACCCCTGACCCTTCCACCCTTAATCATCCTTGCTTGTCACTGACATAATTGCCTGATTACAGACTTCTCTCCCCCACCCCTTTCAAACTGGGCCCAATAGTGCATTTGAAAAACAAATGGAAATGAACTGTCCATGCTCTTTTTTTTTTCTTTCGTTTTTTTTTCCTTTCCCTTGCATTGAGATGGATCAGGCAAAGATTCAGTTTCTTTGTGCATGAGCAGGGGCTGGGATAGGCTTTCAGGCCTCTTTTGCACTGGTGTTTCTTGCATGTGAATGGTAAAGCTGATGTCATTGTGTTATTGATTGGGATGACAACTTTGGACATAAATCATTAATGTCTGGCAAAGAGAGAGGGAGGGGGAAAAGGCAACACACACTCGATAGTTTTCCATAAATCTGCTGTTCATTTCTGCATACGTGACACAGAGGAGGAGAGAGTAGAAACAGTTTTCCTGTGCAGCCCGAGGATGATGTGTTTTGCCACTGCTGCCTGAAGCATTTTCCCCAGAACATGTTGCCATATTCTGCAGAAAATGGCTCATATCATCTCAACGCTGTCATGCTGGAGCCTGTCTTTGTAGATGTGAGCCAAGGTCAGAAGACTGCCCGGGGGAAGGTCTTGGGTTCTCTCATTCCCACAGACCTTGCACCCCCAGCAGCATTTCAGACCTGGGACCAGGACGGAGTAAGAGTGCAGTTCTTGGGAACTACCATCCCTCTAGCTCCTTTAATTGCCAGCAGGGATTCTTCCAGTGTTTTGAGCTGACCATTTTTCTCATAGATGATCTTAATTTTATGCAAAAAGACAGTGTCTAGATCAGTTCAGAGCAAATGTCCTCGAGCCAGCAATGAACAAGTGTGCAGGGGGTACCAGTCATTCAAAACTGCTTTCACACAAGTTCGTCTCAGCAAAACAGACAGCAAATAGCTGAGAGACAGGAAACCCATGAGATACTTGTACCATTTGCCTGTGTGCCTTTGCCCCTGCACAAAGTTCATCCAGATGAGCCAGATTATCAGTTCAGACAGGAAGAAAATAAACAGTGTGTGTCAGAGGTTAGCAATAATGCAAGTATTGGTGAGCAGCTGATGTCTGAAGTGTAAACAGTTTAGTGCCGCTCTGTCCTGGTGCCTGGGGGTGAATGTTGTGATGCATGGAAAGAGGGAAACGTGAACACTGCCTTGTAGGGGGGAAGTAGAGAAGGAAATGATATTCAGGGCTCTGATCCTCCTCTCCTCCCCTTGCAGCCGAGCTCACCTCCGCCTGTGTCTAGAGCGCTTGAAAGTTCTGATACCGCTCGGACCAGACTGCACCAGGCACACCACGCTTGGGCTGCTCAACAAAGCCAAAGCACATATCAAGGTAAGAGCTGCTTTTCCCAGCTGCTTTCAGCCTGGGCAGTTGGGAAGTGCAATTCAATTGCTCACCTTTGCTGCCTAGAGGTTACTCTGCTGAAAGAGACTAACACCTTTTGAGAATAAATAAATAAATAAAAGAGCTAGCAAGCCTTGCCCCCTCGGTTAATCATTTATCATTGCTACAAGCCACATTGTTAGAGGAGTCCATCGTGAATTCCGTTAACTACAGAAATGATGGACTTGAGGAGCGGGGGTCTTGTTCAGCATTGTGATGATGTGTTGACAGCTGCATGTCTCTGAAGGCAAACATACCTACTGCTGAACGACTGTGTTCTGATGGGAAATGCAGCTTCTTTTTCTGATGTGCTAGTGAGTTTCCATTGCCGAAGCATTAGCACAAACCACAAGAGTCTGAGGCAGGTTTGCTTGCTGGTGTTTCATGTGTGAACTTGCCAGCTAGCCCAGTGCTCTTCTGGCTTCACTTTTGGCGAAGCAAAGCGTGGAAAGGAAGTGCAGCATTGTCAGTATCGGCGAGAGGCTGAAATGCTGCGTTGCAGGTCAGGATGGCAGGAGGGAAGATGGGTGGTGAAGGAGAAAAAGCACTGCCGAAGGGACAGAGTTAGCCTGAAATGACTCCTCCTTATGCAATGTGCTTGTCGTAGGAAACAAAGAACAGTGCCCTGGTAGATTTCCCAGCTGTGATCAAAGAAATCTGTAGTAGGTTATGTAAATCACTTTCTGAATAGAAAACTCTTTCTGAGAAATCTTACTAAACCGTGCAGCAAGGAACGCCGAACTCCCAGGGCACGTTTTTCTGTTGGAGCTGGTCATAACAAACCCTGGAGTCGTTGGTTCAGGGAATCGAGGCCCCTCGGTGGGCAGATGCGGTAATGCAGTGTCTGATCCCGTGTGGGATGACCTACAAACTGCTGCAATTCACATCTTGTCCCCTGGAGAGGCTCAGTCCTCAGAGACTCTTTGTACTAATGTGTATGATTTATCAGGACTTGAGAGGTGGAAAGATGTGGGGAGATAGCATTGTGCCTGCAGACTGCGAGGCAGCTTGGCTCAGGGCTCTTGCAGCTTAAATCCTTCTGGGACCTGGGACGGTCCAAGCAAAGCAGGTGTCAGGGCAGTGGAGATGGGAGGGAAGGAGAAGAGGATGACACTAATTATTAAGTCATATTTGATCATGTCAGAAACTTGAAGAGGTTGAGAGGAGAAGCCAACACCAGCTTGAGAACCTGGAACGAGAACAAAGATTCCTAAAGAGAAGACTGGAACAGCTACAGGGTCCTCAGGAGATAGAGCGAATACGAATGGACAGCATTGGATCTACCATTTCCTCGGATCACTCGGACTCGGAGCGAGGTGGGTGTCGCCAAGCTAGCATGGAATCCTCAGGACTCTGTAAAGTGAGAGCGTGAGATTCATCCATTTCTTGTCTCTAGCTGCCTCTTGCTTATGGCCTACAATATTTAATTTGGGGATTCTGCTTGCACACACACACACACACACACACACACACACACATACACATATATATGGGAAGTTTAGCATTTTGCCTGAGTGCCAAGTCTGGAAGAATTGTTACTGTCAACTTGAGCTGATTTCTGTGTCATTAAAAGTGATGGTAAAGTTGAGATACCCATTGTGCTTTTTGGTCTATTGAATCTCTTGGCAATGTAAAGAGGAAAACATGAGAAGTTGTTAATGGGACTGAAACAGATGCTTTACACACCCACCCCCTTGCATTTTTTTTCCCTCAAGCTTCCCATATAGTTCATCTCCTCAGTTAAAACTGGCTAGTGATTATCTGAATGGCTAACTGAATTCAGATAAGTTTCTTTTTAAAAATAACTCTGCTGTGGAGAGATCATTAGGCACAATAGATAGTTTGATATTTACTGACAGACCCAAAGATGGTGTATAGTTTGGGCATGAGTTTGTAGTTTAAAAAAGAAATCCCTTGGAAAATTCCTCAATAATATGGGCACCTGTATAACTCGATCTTAGCTTTTTAAGTCTTTCTTATAAAACAAGATGTATGTTCCAAAGGCCACTGAGTATCTGTGAGAGTAACTCAGATTCCCATGATAATGTCCTGTATTGCCTTGTGTGGGTGGTCCTGGCTTTGGTAATACAATGTCTAGCAAGGAGCTTGTTTAGGGGTAACTTCATGCTCCATTTCCTCTGTTGCCCTCGATTTTATCTGTTTCTTCTTGTTCCCAGTACTGGGTTAGTAGAGTTCCAAAGAGGTAGGGGAACAAGTTCAGTGTGTGAGGTGGCTCACACTGATGGTGTGGGCTGCGTGTGGAGGAGTCAAACCCCTTTGCTAAATCCCTGCAAAAAACTCCAGTCTGGTATCTAGTCTTTTGATAAATCATGTCCACAGCCCATTCCATTCCAGGGAGAATACTGAAGTCTTCCTGCCAGACTTCTGCTTCATTCCCTCAGTTGGGGGGTCCCAGCAGCATATTGTATGAAAGGAGCAGGTGGGTCTGTGGTGCTAACCTGTGTGCATTTCTCTCATTTTCCTTTCTAGAAGAGATTGAAGTGGACGTTGAAAGCACAGAGTTCTCCCATGGAGAAGTGGACAATATCAGCACAACCAGCATCAGTGACATTGATGATCACAGCAGCTTGCAGAGTATTGGGAGTGACGAGGGTTACTCCAGCGCCAGTGTCAAGCTCTCGTTTGCTTCCTAGAACCAAGTGAGACAACAGTGCAGGGTGAATGATTTCACTGGGGTGATCAAACTGGGTCCTAGATGCCAGTATCCTCTTTCAGAAATGACATATTGACAGCTAGTCCTGGAGAGACCTGTATATAAAGCTTTTTGGGTAAAGGAATCCTCCACAGAAACCCATATTTGTTCATTTGGTCACGTTACCAATCCCAATTTCTGCTGGCAAAAAGTTAGACCAAACACACTAGTCCCTTTGAAGTCAGTGAAGTCCGTTTGTTTCTGTGGGACCTGGATCTAGACCTCAGTGATGACACACTTTGTTTTGAATTAATTTGTTTGAAAGAGGATACTAGAGACTCATCCCTCTCTTTCTGTCATGAGATCTGAGAACTGTCAGAATTTCTTACATTGCATTCAGGTTGAACAACCTAATTTAGGCCCTTCTGAAGAGCTTTCGTGGTCCTAAAAGGACTGTATCCTACAGTTTATCACAATCTAATGCTGTCATAATGTACTAGGAAATCCAAGAAGGCTTACACAGCCTAGGGATAACAATGACGATAATGATTGAGGTCTCATTCTGTGCCCAGAGGGAGAGGGGCAGCAAAGAGAGATGTTCAGGAAAGAACACCATTCAACTCAGCTTTCTGTTGGACATCATTTAAAAAGTGAGTACCTCTGATGCGTGGCTAAAGCAGGAGGTGCACACTTGTAATCTACCAGCACATCGTGGGCTGTCATGCCTCAGGCTGTGACACCGACAGCACATCTCACGGTAGTCGCTGCTCGTAGGCAGGCACAGCCAGCTGAGGGCAGAACGAAACCAGCACACAGGAGAGGTGACACACCAGAAAGTCATGCCCAGATACTGAGCCACTATGACCTTTTTATTTGAAGCGATTTTTTGATAAACATTTGTAAATGTGTCGGGAGGGAAAACACCCCAAGTCTGATGCGTCTTTTTAGAGCTTGTCCATACGAAACCTTAGATGTCTTTTATATGAATTTATGCCATGAAAAGATCTCTGTTTTGATGAAGCACTTGACCCAATGAAATGCAAAGATGCTTTTTTTTTGCCATGCACACAACGGATGAAGGCTGTGCTAGCTGGAAGAGGCCAGGTTTGGTGGGGGTTTCTTCAGTTTTCTTTTTAGAATCATTCCCTTTGCTGACTTTTGAAGTTCCAGTCCAGTAGTTAACCTAGTTAAGCTCAGCACGTCTCTCATGTTAATGTAATGTTTTGACTGCACGTCCTGTTCCCAAGGGCCTTGCCATCTTATCTGTGCAGGTGCTGTTAAGAGCTGTTACAGCGAATGTTTTCTAATTTTCTCCAAGACAAGCATTCTAACCTGCACTTTGAGGGCTTTGCTTTTTTATTTTTGTCTTTTTAATGGCCAGGATTATTTTGTTTTCCAAGTTTTAAAAACCTTAATAGAGTCTTCACCTATGGCATTGTTTGAAACTTTGTATATCCTTAAGTAATTTAACTACCCCTCATTACTAAGAGAAAAAAAAAAGAGGAAAAAATGCTTTATAAAATTCATAACTTATTGCTGATTTGAATGGGTTGTTAATTTCAGTCCTTTAGATTTTATTTTATTGTTTTAGGTAGGGTTGGGCAAAAAAGAGGTAAAATAAAATAAAAAAAAATAAAGACAACCATATTTAGCAGTGCAGTGGAATTGTGTTTAAATGTTAGCATATGGTCCCCATTAAAGTAGCACTTTAACGCCATTAAACATTTCTGTATCCGAAATGAGTTGTGTTCTTCCATCTTGGTCATTCGTGTCACCTCAGCGACTCTTGGTTCTTCCCGTGCCCCTCGATCGCGCGGTGAGAAGGTCCCGAGCGAGTCGTAGACTTCTGCCCTGTGATAAATTGTCTGTGTTTGAATATTCTGATGTTTCCCCCACTCCTCCAAAATGTGTCACCCCCTGTAAGAGGCACAACACACGTTACTTGAGTAGAAATCATCTTTCCGTGGCTGTAATGAACAATTTCTGTTCATTTGGGGTTTTTTGAAATTAATTTGCTTGCTAAATCTGGATCAGGTTGCAGTTGTTAAGTGTGTTTTCACTTGTGTGTGTGTAATCCAGTGGCTCTGTCCATCTGCTCTTCTTCTTTCTGGAGGGTACCTGGCAGGAACAGGACTCTGCCACAGAGGGAATCGAGCTCTAGGATAACAAGTGGGGCCCAAGGGCTTTCAAAGAAGAAATGCTGCTTGGATATATGTTTGGGATCCATATAATCTCTGGATGACACAAGGTTTGGGACAGTCTTTAGAGTGGTGAAAAGTGAGAAACTTTAGCTCTAGCAAGGCCTTATTTATTCATTTTTGCTCTCCTTGGAAGTGTTGCCCGCTGGCAGTTCTGGTGCTGAGCAGCTGAATACCAGTGGGATTTATTTATTTATGACCCTTTTCCTGTAGCTGTCCCAGCCCCTCCTCCTTCCTGTTATTCCTGTTTGTTTTGGGTGCCCACTGGGGAAAGAAGTACCACAGCTGAGAAGGGTGGAGAATGGCTGTGCTCCCTTAGTTGGTATAAAGCAGTGACATGTCTATGGTTGGAATAAATGTGTTTGAAATATTTGCTTGTATGCTCCAGGCCCATTTTGGTATCTCCCAAGTTTTTCTAGCATTGTGGACTCGAAGGGGTCTTGGTATCAAGTGCAAATACAATGGGAAAATGTCACAGGAGTGGAGCTTCCATCACCAGCCACATGCTGGACCACTCAGCCAGGAGGAGGTCCAGGGATAAAACAGAAATCACAGCCTTTGTAACTGCTGAAGACCTGGGGTTGGTTGCTCTGGGGCTGGTGGGTTCTTTGTAGCAGCTCTTAGCAGATTTCAGCTAAGATAGTTTCTTACATGATGGAATTATCTCTCTGGCCTTTCAAGGTTGTCTTGCCCTGCTTTCTTTCTGCATTGAGGACTGTGGCTTTTCATGTAGGCTTACACCTCACACAACTGTCACGCTCACATATCCCTGCACTGGGCTGGTCTCTTGCATCAAAATGTTCAAGATGACCAGTTTTTCAGAGAAGTTGCTATGACTTACTTGCAGATGATTTTACAGGCCAATTCCTGCAGTTATGCAAGACATCAGTTAGATGATCGTAATAGTTCCTTCTGCTTAAAAATGTTCCTGAGTCACCCCTGATGTGGCAAGTCAGAGTAGCCCTGTGTGCCAGATCTGCTGAAAGTCACGTCATTGTTCAAAGTACCATCAAAGTTTTTACCAGTCACCCTGAAACCTTCTAAAACAGAGGGAATATCCAAAGGTGCAGATCCAAACCCTTGGGGGCTAAGTCTCTCTTACCCCTTAGAAGTGAGATGATCTCTAACACTACTGAACTTCTGAGAGATCCAGTAGAGCAAGTCAAATGGAGCAAGTCTGGTTGTCCCCAGAACAGTGTTCACAGCAGTTTACTGTCTACTTTGTCCAGGCTCTGTCCTTGAGCTATTTTCATTCACCCCAAAAGATGGACACTGAAAGCTTGTGGCTGTTTAGATTCCTAACTCTAGGATTGTTTAATGGAGAACTGTGTGGGACTTGTGCTGCTTCTGAGGCCTCATTTTACTCATCTGCTAGCAAAGTCAAACACTTCACTCACAGCCTTCTCCTCTGTGGCCCTAGGTTGTTCCCACCACATTAGCTCTAGTTTCATCCAGAACAATGCTTTTTTGCCACGTGATACTTGGTCGTGGAATCACATTTTCCTTCCATCTTCACAAAATTCTATGAGGGTATTTTATGGTTTGCTTTATGGCTGCTATTGTTTTGCTGATTTATTTTTGTGCTTGTAGGATGACAGACGTCCCAAATCTATTCTCTGTTTAATTTTACAATTTTACAATACAGTGACTTTTCCTGTAAAAACAGAATTGGATGCACTTTCCTGAGGCAGCTTACCCACGCAGTAGGCACACCATGAGGCAGCTCCCTCGTAAGCTCACGCTGTCAAGTCCTCCCTCTGTAAATTAGATCCCTGGTAGGTTCCTTTGCTACACACAAACCCATTAAAAAGACCATCCAGCATTTTCCTTCTTTTGACACAAGTGTATTACTGAATGTCATCTCATGTCTGCAGCCAAGGTGGAGATGACTATCTGCCTGCATTTGTCACAGTTATCCTGTGGCGAGTTGTCACTTGAAGGTCATTTTAGTGTCCATTCCATTAGCAGCATGTCAGTGACGAAGGTGGTCTCAGATCCGTCTGTCTCAAGAAATCTGAAGGTCAACAGAAAGGGAGTTAACTATACAGACTTACCATGTTCTGGGGTTTGTGATTGTGTTTTCTTTTTGTCCGTTTGTTTGCTACCATCTCTTTGTGGCCCGTGAGCTCCAGCCTCCTGCTTTCCTGCTCTTTGTTCTCCTGTACTTGCTGTTCCGTGTTTGTTGTCTGTGTTGCCAGGTTGAAATGGATGAAACATTTGGCTTCTGTGGAAGTGGGATCCATTGTCTGTACTAAATGGAGATAGGTATTTTTTTCCCCTCAGCAGGATCATAAGCTTTTCTTGTGGCATATTTTCTGACACCAACCATGCATCATTGGAAAGAGAAATTGGGGTCACTTCCTGGAAGAGAATGGTAAAAACCAGGACTTTGTTCTGAGGTTAGGGAGGTGATAATAATGAAAAAGTCCATAAAACCAGAATAAAATCTGATCTTTTTTTTTACCTGGGGCTTTCTTCCATGGACAGATTGTCTGGTGAGTGATAAATTCTGTGACCTCATAGAGACTGAAACTCCTCTGCATCAGCAGTGCAATCTCCAAATTGTCCTGTGGGACCTATGGGGAAGCAGAGTTCATCCTTCCGCCTCTCTGTTCCCCAGTCTGCACAAAACTCCTGGAAAATACTGATGCACTGTCAAACTTGCTTGAAATGTGCCAGCAGATCTGAGTGATGTTAGGGAGGATAAACGTGGTAGAGTGGTGTCTGCACACACAGGGGTGACCTGTTACAGACAAGCAGGTTGTTTCATTTGGGATAATACATCAGCATTGGCCCCTGTTTCTCCATTCATTTCCTCCTGCAAAGAGGACTGATCCCTTTAGCTGAAGCAGGAATAGGGAGTCTATGGATATTGGTGCTATGGCTGTGGTACTAAGTAGTGCTGAGGGGTTTTGTCTGGGGTGTTGCTAAGTTTGTCTCACAAGGAGGGATGCTCATGTGGAGGTCCCATCAAAAATGCCAAGGATCAGGAACTGCTGAGCAGCTTCTGGGAGGGGTGGATGTTTCCTACGAGCTGTGTACTCATATGGAGCCACACTGTGCCACTGGTCTGAGTGTGCAGGTCAAGGGTGTGAAATGTCCCTTCCTTTTGGAAAGATCTTGGACATTAACCATTCCCTAAGAGCTGTGGCTAATGATTTACTTTTATCACACTGAAAAAAAAAATCAGCCCCTTAGTTTGTAGTACCCCAGTGAGGCCTGGAGCAAACTGGGCTGAGTTGGGTAGTTTGGCTTTTAACCAGTCATTCAACACCTTGGCTTGTAGTCTGCTGTGCTGGAGACATATGACGAAGCTTCATTTTAATATAGCCTTTATTCAGAGGAAACAAGGCACTGCAGAGGACTGATGTTGGTCTTCAGCAGGTCAAGGGAAGGCAGAAGACTTCCTTATGTTCCTGGGGAGCACAGGGTGGCCCTGGCCACTCCTTTTAAGGCTGAGAAAAGCATTCACGGACTGGAAATGCGATGATTCAGAGAAATTGGGCAGAGAGGAATGATGAATAAGTGGCTCTGAGCACTAGTCACTAATGTCACTGCAAGGGATGCTCCCAGGTTGGAATTTTCTGCAGTAAGGGCTTCTGAGACGGTTTGTCATACAGCTCTGACTAGTCTGTGTCAGGCTGGAGGACACTGGCATTGCTTGTTGCCTTCCAGCAGCCACCAGCTTGTGCCTTCTCATGAGGTAAGGGTTAGAGGGGTGCTTTGAGAGAAAATGGATTTAGCATTCATTTGTTTCCTCCCTCTGATTCCCACTGAAAGAAACATTAGTGAGACAGAAAGCCACTCAGTGCATGTGCAGTCAGCTTTGGGCCAAACTTACCCTTCCATAAAGTCTCATCGAGGTCAAGAGTTGTAACAGGACTGTGCTCAGCAAGGATTAGTTTTCATCTTGAGGGACATTGCAGCAAAGCAGAATAAGCCATGAAGAAATTTAAAACATTTTATGGTGGTTTTAACATCGTGGCTGCTAGTCACAATGTACACAGTATGTAACTTGGGCTACCAGTACTGTCCCCAGCACTCAGTTCAGGTAAGGCTGTGAAATTTTTTCCATTTAATCCCTGCTCAAAAGAACATGTCTCAAAACAATCCACTGGTTTGGATCTCATCCTGGGAGACTTGATGGGGGAATACAAAAGCTCTTTCCTACCTCAAAGTGATGGACAACTGTACAAAATAGCATCCATTGCCCTAGGAAATCCCAGGTTCAGGTCAGCCAGACAGGCAAGCTGTAAAACATATCATTGCTTGTATTCCTCATGGAGAATGTCTCTTTGGGAAGAAATATCACCTTTCAGTTTAGGTGAGAGCAAGGCATTTTCAGTCAGCAGACATTCTGGGAAAGCTGTGCATTTCCATACAGACCAAGGAATCACTGCAAGGCAAGTTCAGTGTAGAAGGATAATTGCTTTACAAAAGGAAACAATGTCAGTGCTGGTATGTACCAGAGCCTTCAGCTCAAGACCAGAATTTTGAAAGTTGCTGCCTCAGGTTCCACATTACCAGGTTGCTACCTTGGGTATATGGCATAGATGTTTACCATCATCCCAGTGCAATGTCCCCCCTTGTTTTGCCATCCAAGTGAAGCTTTTTAGAGCATGGAGAAATTGCAATGCAAAGAGCAGCACCAGCTCCAAGGCAGTGATCCTGCTCTTGGGCCTGGCCCAGGAATGTTTTCCATAATCTCACTCTTCACAGAACTGTTGCAAGACAGTGGTTGTTTCCTTAGGACATTGCCACAGGGCTGATGCATGTGGGTGGAACAGCAAGGGGAAGCACAGAAGTTTGCTATTGGTTTTGCCTTCTGAACACCTCCAGTATGGATTGCAGTGTCCTCATTTAAAGTCTTTCTCTGTATTTACAAAGTTCTGAGACCAAACATACGTAAGGGATGCAACACTCACTGACATAAGGGAAGGCAAAAGAGAAATGGATTCCAAGATCATGGAAATTTCAAGTTCCTACAGCTAGAACTTCTCAATACTTGAACTGACTGGAGCAATCCCAGATTTGTGAGTTAGGGCTATGCTACTTTAATTTCCACAATGGGTTTCAGTTTGCACAGGATTGAGGCTGTACTAGACAAACTATTTCCTGTAGAAACTTAGTTTTAACAGGAAACATGTAGCCCATAGTGGTCATTTTTGCACAGTATCCTTACCTGAAAGGCCAAATCTGTGTTCTCCAACAAGTATCTTTTCCATGTCTATAGCTTAGGGGTTTTGCACTCTTTACTTTTAGACTAACTTTCCCTCTGTCATTTCAGTGTTTCTAAGTACTGTCTGCTTTATCACAGGGTTTGCTGGTACTGGTGTAGGTACTTTGCATGCAGTCTCAGAAGTCAATGCAGAGCATGAGTTCTGAAACATGAGGGAGGCTTCTCACTGTGTAGATGTTAACAAAGATGGAAAAAAATTATTTAAAAACTTTCAGCCACACATTTTGAGTCACTTCAGCATTTGCAATATGAGGAACTTTATGTTTTGTCGACTACCAGCATTGCTTAACTCAAGATTTTTTCTACGTGAATTTCTCAAGGCTGTGTTCCCAATTCATACTACATAGGAACTGGCCCCATCCTGCAGATGAGGCAATGGTGCCAAATAAACTGAAGTGCTATAGGGAACAGCTGTGTGGCTAAGACAGTAGCTTTGGTGAGTTTTTTAACTTGTATGTTTTCAAAACATTCTCTCTTCCCTAGATCAGACCACCCCAGCCACAGTGGTCTCACTGTTCCAGGTGAGCTGTTCCAGGAAAAAGTGTGTCAAAGCATTTCTTTGCACTGCACAACAGAAGTTACAACTAAGTTCATGACGCGATCCATGTTAGAGGTGACAGCAAGTTACTCAAAAGAAAGGTACCAGTTTTGCTAAACTTCTTGAGAGGTCTAAGCTGACTAAAAGCCCATGAGACCAGCTTGTCTTACCTCAGGCAGGACTGCCCCTTACCAGAAGGGAGGGTCACACCCCCCATTGCATTCTGATGACTCACTGTACTTCTCTTCAGGACTAGTGAACAAATAGTCCTGGGGTAGTCTATTTATTGTACTGATTACATTAAAAGATAGATGTAGTGCATGTCAGGTGTGGATTAAGCTTCTTCCCCCAAGACTATTTTCTATTAGAAGAACAGGTGGAGTTAAGAAAGGGCTCAGATTGCTTCCTGAAAACTGCAGTTCTGCCTACTTTGGCATGTTTCAGTTCTGACTTCAAGATGCTCCTTTTGGCTAAGTGAAAGACAACAGGTGACCTTCCTCAGCAGTGAGCTGCCAGTGCTGCACAACTGTCACCTATTTCATGTCACTGCTCTGTAGCTACAGTGCAGACCTCCCTTTCTCAGAAGCAGAAGTAAGGTTATTTTACTTTGAAGAGGTTTTCTATGCAAAAGGAAATTTACCAGTGAAGATGAGGAATTAAGGACCATCTACTTCACCTTGCAGTGAGTGTGCAGTAGTTGGGTATTACAATCTGTGCAGCAGATTCTATACTTGCCTGATGATTTACTGTCATCATCCCCCCATGTACACTTCCACTTCATCAAATATGTCCGGCAGATTTTAAACACTTTATTTAATAAAAGTTAAACATACAAAACTGAAATTAACACACTTTGTATTCATAAAAATCACCGTCTCCCATTATAGGGAGAACCTTTTCCTTTGTATGGATTCTAAACTACTGGTTGTAGAGTTTAGCTTGAGTTGTGACTCAGGTAACTGATGGACATTTCCACCAATCAGTGCATCAACAATTGCTGACGTGACCTGATCTAGTTAACAAATTACAAAATGAGCTACATTAACATAATATACAGGGAAATAATGGTCAGGGTCAATGGACAAGACACACCATTTAACAGGGGAAACAGCTGATGTTACTCTTGTCCATTAACTCAGCCCTAGATTTTACAAAAATAATATCTACATTGTATACAGGGCTACCCATTAACTTCTTTAAACACATTACAGGTTCAGAGGTGGCATCACTACCGTCAGTGAGAGACAAGTAACAGAGGAAAGCAAATCACATAGAACACAAGAAAGCAAGAGCTTGTACACGTGGTGTCCTGAATGAGACTGAAGGGGCTCAGCAGCACTGTAATACAGCTGAAGTTACCATGGACAGTAGGGCCAGTCAGGTATTTAAGGACAGAAACTCCAGACTAACCTTTACTCACTCACAACTAACTAAGTGGGATCTAAGCATTCGCATCCACGACACTGTGGCTGTCCGGGCTAAGTGGGGAGACCCACACAGAGGCTGTCAGTGCTGTGTTCAGGTCTGTGACACACAGGACCCACAGGAGGGGAGAGGATAGCTCCTTTCCACAGCACCAGTTACATTCTCCAACTCTCTGATCCCTGGGGAGGGATGGGGAATTTTAAATACAGTTCTCTACTTTGAGACTGGAGTCTAAAATACCTTGTCCTGTAATTTTCTGGTTAGATTTCATTAACCTCCTCTTAAAATTTGATGAGTCTTAAAAAAAAAACCAAAAAACAAACAAACAAACAAACAAACAAAAAAAAACAAAAACACAAAAAAACAACCAAGCGACAAGAAACAGCATCTCCCCTGCTTAACTTCAGGTGCAGGAAATTCAGACTGGAATTAACTTAGATTTATTGTTTTAGCATGTAAGTCATTGACAATAATAAAGATCCTATTGGCCCTGTCCTGCCCTCATTTACAGCTGTGCAGATCAATCTCCAGTGGATTTGTAAGGAGGTGTTTAAACTTCCTTAGCAATCCCATGTGACCTATGAGCTCGATGGAGTCTCTCTTCCAGAGCTCAGCAGCACTGCACTGCTGAGTGTCACAGAAACAGCAGACAGCACTGTGACCACAGGAACCAGGGAGGCTGTTAAGGTGCCATTCTTATACCACCACCTTTCTTAAAGGAAAAAAACACAACTTCACTACTGGTATGAATGAAAGATTCCAGAGACCAAAGCTGCAGACAAATTCTGCTTTCAGAGTAACAGGCAACAGCAGTTCACAAAAGTGTTCACCTGCTACAAAAGGTTTAATGGTTAGGGGGGGTCAAATCAATAGCTGGAGATTTAAGGCTCGTATCAGCTGAAGCCAAAGTGATGGTGACAAAATGGACTACTCGCTACGTGCCAACAAATAATTTACTTTTAGAAAAATATAATGATAAAAAGATAAGTGTAAAGCCCTGCAGAGATGAAGTTCCACCTTTTTCACCTGTTACTGAGGCATCAAATGCCTGACATTGTATTTAGAGGTATCTTGATACTGTGTCATAGGTTTGTCTGCAATTCCACATGTTCCAACTCCAACCTTGCCAGTTACGCTCTCAGGAGAAGCAAAAATACTCCTCTTTACCTGCAAATAAAACAGAAAACACCATTTCTGAATAATCACTAGCTAGCTTTTACAAAAACCAATCATCATTGTCATTTGAAGTGTTTCAACGTTCTCAACTTCTCACTCCACATTCAGGCACACCTAAAGGCTCTCCCATCCATGAGATGTCAAGCCAGTCAGGCAACAGAGCTGCAAACTTCCTGGCACCTAAATACTGGATGTGATCCTGGTACTCAGGACCTTGGGTCAGGCCAATAGTGACTAAAATTTACCTCTCACAAGGTGATTGCTAGTAATTGCTCATAAGGAAGACTGAAGTTTTACCACTATTTCCGGTAGCTCTTGGTCAAGCCACAATGGAAACGAAGTAAGATTTTAAAAGGTCTTTGCTCCCTTTTCTGCACCACACTTGCTGTTCCAGGGCAGTTCCTTAGCACTGTGCCTACCAGGTCATACACACAGCAAGATGTCAGGCCTGGAGGTGCAGAGGTTCCCTCAGGTGCTAAGCTGAAACACTACCAGGCAACTGGCAGTGAGCTCTCCCAGCCAAGTACAAGCTCAGCTCTGAGGAGCAGCACTCCTCCAAAACCATCCAGTAAAAGCCAGGCCTTGTAAGCGTACAAAGTACCAGACTGCACACTTCAGAATCTCAAGGCAAACCCCACCTCACAGCCCTCTGAAAACCACCTCCTCCTCTCTCCCAAAGTCCTGCACACAAGTCTATGCCCTGCTGTCATCACATACAAATAACACTAAACCAACCTGGCCTTTTTTGTTTTTAGAATAGGCTCTGTTGTTAAACTGTTGCCACTTGACTTTCTGGTCCTCTCGTTCCTGTTCAAGTTCTTTAATTCTCTGAGCTTTTTTCAAAGCTTTCTTCTTTTTATACTCTCGTTGCTGGGCTATCATCTCTTTTCTGGAGAAAAAGAAAAAAGAAAACGAACACATTTTATGTTTGTGCCTTTTCCTGTAACAAAAGTGCACAATAGTTTTCCAAAGGTAAATGACAGAAAACAAATCTTCCCATACTTAAGTACTACCTTGCTGATTTATGTATTTGGCATAAGAACCACCACACCACCCTGATAAGCTCATGCCAAATGCAGTGACCCATGGGATCCTGTGCAATTCACTTCAGAATCTGAAAACGGACTATCAGCACTCCCAAATTTCAGAAACTTTTCAGGTTTGGAAAACAGCCCACTGGAGTAACAGCCCTAACTTTTCTGGAGGTCTGTAGGACTCTTATGCTACCAAGTATTGGGCAGGGATGGAAGGAGAAGAACAAAGATTAGTTGACTTCAGTGAAGATAAGGAATTTCAGGGAGTCAATCCATGCCACAATGCAGTGCCCCTCAGAACAAACACTTAGGGACGGGGATCATTGGCTACAAGACTCTGAAATTGTATCCGTTTTTTCCAAAGTAAATTAACAAAAATGTTTTTAGCCCTTAAAACTGCTTTTCTGCGTTTAACAGCAGGAGATCAACTCAAGCTCATCTCTCCCACGACAGGGAAAACACAGCTGTCCTAACAGGGATGGGGCAGAAATGCTTCCTACTGATAAGCTTATTTATTAGCCAAACCACAGCTCTGGGAACAGCCTGCACTAGATCTGGGCTGAAATTCTCTGCTCTCGATTAAAAAGTACTTCTATTTTCAATCTACAACTTACACATCTGGTATGTTGAGTATCATAATCTGAGTACAGACAAAGTCTGTCATGTTATTTTGCCAGGACAGATGATACACATGATACCAGCCTCAATAACCTACCAAACCTTATATGCTACATTGATTTAAGATCCTTTTTCAAGCAAATGTGAAGGTATTAAAGATGTAAATTTTTTAAAATAACTATTTCCCTAACCAATTTTTACAGCTGAAGGAAAAAAGAAACCCAAACCAACCCACAAAGCAGCATTCAGACTTCTGTCTGTGTATTACTCACTTGGACATGGGTTTGTTGCCACTGTCCTCTTTTGCTTTCCTTCCCTCTTCCACAGGCTTGAGGTTGAACAGAGGTGTAACTTCAGCATTGCCATATCCAGCAAATGTGACTGCAGCTGTTCCATTGTCCTCATCTATTTCTTCAATCTCAGCTTCATAACACCTGTAAAGATATCATGGCTGTAAGCATGTGAGTAAAGCTTTAATACTCAGCCCTTCAACACCTACAATGCCACTAAGTCAAAACTTTGCAGATAGCAGCCTTCATTTTCAGGGACAATACACAAATCAAACCAAGAGATTATTTTCTTAAGGTCAAAGGGACACAAGTATGAAGATCAGAATCTGCTGTATTTGACCTTTAGCTTCAAGAAGCAAAGGGCCTCACAGTTACCAAGACTAATGATTAATGCTGGGGCCAATCTAATCAGATATCCAGATTTGGTTTTAGTTCTGGCAGCTCATGGGATAGGAAAACACAAGACCCAATAAAATGCTGCACTTACAGAGCACAGTTTTCATGGAATTCACTGAGGAGTTTTAGAAAAATGTCACCTCACAAGAGCAAAGCTTTGGTTCAATTTTTCTCCATGTGAAAAAGAATTCAGAAAAACTGAAGCTATCAAAACATCCCCTCTTCAACACTCAAATTAAGTTTTCTTATTGACTCTAAATAGCAATTTTGAAATTTTCACAGTAATCAGACCATTTCCTATTTATGTGTATGAAACATTTTGGTTACACTGATGTCAAAATGAGAAGAGATTTTAAAAAAATAAAGAACAAGTGACATTTCCAAAAATATTTTAAATAATTGTGTCTGAATTCAGGGCAAAAGGATAACATCTAAAACAATAAAATGAAATGCTTTATAGACAACATTCCAATTAACATTTATGAAATTAATTTCTTGTGCATTTTCAGTGGGCCAAGGTCTTTGAGCTGAGCCAGATGAAAATGCATGACAACTCAAGGGTCTGGGTAGTTCTTCATGACACTCTGCTCACTTAAGAGCACAGACTGATCTGCTTGGGTTCCCAGACCAAACCCAAAAGGTTCATTAATTCTACAGTCAGATTACACAGATAGTTATTTCATAGCCAAACCCCAGCATTTCCAATTAAAAATTCATTTCCCATTAGAGGCACAAGCTGAGACACAGCAAGGATTTTTCTTCACAGCAATCAATGCCATATATGAATGCAATGATGAATTGTGAATTACACATCCCAAAACCTTCACAAAAGACTTCCCTGACAGATCAATTCATTACATTTGCCATTTATTACATTAACAAATGCGAATTTAGCAAAGCTACCCTACTTTTATAAGTTTAGGGACAAACAGGGCATTTCTAGAAAATAACCTTTGCTATCTAGCTAAAATACTGACCTTTGATAAAGACAGTGCAAGAATACCTAATTTCATTTATTTCCTAGTTTCTTTTTGCTTTTAGTCACCCTAAGGTGAGTTCAAACTGAATGAAAGTCTCTTACCATTGAACTATTTCATGTAACTGTTAGAGAAGTTTTCTACACTTACTGTCCATCCTCACTCCATATTGCCATGCACCTATCCCCAACCTTCCATGAGTGACTGGGCAGAGCAGAGGCAGAACTGTCAGAACTTGCAAGAGTTTCCGAAGGTTGTGTTGAAAGGAGATCTTTGGTTAACTCTATGACTTCCTAGAAAAGACACACACACAAAAAAGAGACAACCCACAAAGAATAATTTTTCAGACTCTTGTTACCACACATATTTCTACCCCAAGCTTACTGGTTTGGGTTTGGTTTAAGTTACTGTACTAAATTCAGAGCTGATGCAAAGTGGACTAAGTTTGGTTTGGGCTTTTAATAATTTGATTGAACTCATTCATTACAAATGTAGATAAAAAGATGCCTGGTCCTCACTGCACTGCAGTAAAGCTGCCCATGCCCCCCTCAAATTTCCAAAAAGCAGCCTATTATTAGTATAGCATTCCTCTCACTGGCTGAACTGCAGCACCTGGAGCCAGGGGGGGAGAGTATCTCCAGGACTGCCAGGCTGTTCCTGGAGAGCATTCAGGTGCACACCAAAGAAGTTCATTTCCTTGAGTCATTTTGATAGAAGTGTTTGTTTTCCCCTAAATTCCCCGACCTTGAGATTTCAGGTCAGGCCTCTCTTGCTAATCCAAGATGACACATCAAGTAATAAAATTTCCCAGTCCCTTTACACACTACTCACTCACAGGCAGGAACATGCAAATCTCCTCCCCAGCTTCCTGCCAGTATTATGTTCAAACCCAAGCAATCAATGCTACTCCTTTTCACTACTGTTAGAAGTCAAAGGCACCAGCACCTAAAAGGCCATTTAAACTTTCTGCATAATGCACAGGAACTCTGCAGGCCTTAAAGAAGAATAATTCTTCAGTTCTTTGAGTACCTCAGCACAAACCATTGTCACACCCCTAAAAAACTGTCAATATTTAAATCAGGGGAGGGTTACAGATAAACAGTGTTCAGCTAAGGCTCAGTGGAGCCTGAACTTTCCTCCCAGTCTCACATCTTAGTTCAGCTATGGGTGTGCAAAGGCTCAGGAAAACACACTAAAGCAGCACTTCCCAAATAAGAATACAATATAGACTTTCATTATTTTTAGCTGATAAAACACAGAACTAGCACAAATGGCCTATCAGTTTGTTGCTGTTGCAGCTGTTGATGTCTGAATTTCCAACAACTTCCTAACAGAAGTTCTGCTCTTTGCTTCAGAGGAGCTGCTCATTAATCAGTGCAACAGTGAGCACAATCAGCAGCAAGCGTGAGCACAGAAACACACTTGCAATTATTTTTGCTACTTTGGTCTCCACTTGCCACAATACTACAGCCAAAGCACAATTATCAAGTACCTAACTTGAGAACATGCAGCATTAGCCTCATTTTCCCTCCCAGCTGCAAAATCCCAAACTATCCCTCACCATACAGATAGTTGTATTCTGCAAATCCAAGAGGCATCATGGTTTGAGGCAGGTACCTGTCTCAGCAGGTCACATACAATACATCAGGCACAAGCTATACCTGAGAGCAACTGGTTCACCCACTGCAACTACCAGTAAGGGCAAACTGTTGACTTGTTCTTGCCACACAGACATGGCTTGTTACAGAACTCAGAGGTGAACAGTTTCAGACAAGCCTACCAAGGATCCTCTGAATTTGATAAGGCCACTCACACACCAGGCTATAAACAGCAAACTTTTGGTAAAAATCTTCATCCAATATCCACGTAACACAATGCTCAGTGCACAACAAGAGAATTTATTGCAACTCATGAGACAGTTCTAAAGTCTTTAGGAGACCAGATCATTCCAAGAAAATTTCTAGGCAGGACTTAGGCTACCAGAGCAGCTCAGTGCAGCCAAATGGGCTGAACAACACGGCTTGCTGCCACATCCCCATGACATGGAGGTGTGACCCTCAGAGAACACTGGTTAGATAGAGGCTGCCAAGATTTTTCCTGACCAATTGGTCTGTAGGAATCCAGGCAGAGCTCCTCACTCCAGAACACAACACCCACAGATCTCACCTCCAATCACAGAATATGGCAACTGCCATTCAACCCTGCTCAACAAAAAAGTTTGGTTCTTGGGTGCATAGACACTGTCCTAGAAACGCTTCAGTGAAAGAAAAAGTGGAAAGCTAAGTACAAATGAATATTTCTTCTAATATTTAATCCTGTTATTCAAGAATAAGCTAAGTATACAGGATGCAGTAGTGCATCACTATTTATAATAGGAAAAAGTGTTTCAATTACAAAGCACCAATCTTTTTGAACAGCCAAAAAGCTGCTCAGTTGGGCCACTGAGGCACCCAACCCATTTTTACTACTGTTTGTTTAGTTGGCACAATCAAGTCTGCAAAAACATTATGTCATTGTCAAGGTGGAACATATGGATAGCAAACCTTTTGGGGACGAAAGTGTAAAGATCTTCCCCATTCTGTGAAGAAAGCTTTTATTAAAAAGTTTGCAAGTTGTCCTTTCACATCAATGATCTCTGCACATCACGGCCGAGGTCGTGTTGGTATCGGAAATATCATCCCAAATGGGTTTTGCTGTGCATTTTAAAAATATAAAAATATACACATGCTTTTAACAGTGTACAACGAAGCACATTCAGATGATCTACAAAGTGCCTTGTGGGCACAAAGCCTTTGTGATTTAAAAGAAACTCTAAAGATCACCAATTCGAGGCAGTGCTTGTGTTTGGGCTGAAGCACCATCGCTATGGCTGTCATTCCCACTCGGAATGTGGTCACTGGATCCTGCACTCTGTGCCTTTGTCCATTTCTACACCTGATGGCTAAAGCAATCCACAGCAGAGATGAAGCAGAATCTTGCACTCTCATGGTAAATTTTAGCAGCACTGCTCAGGTTTTGCATATGCCAGTGTGTCTCTATATGCACAAGGACCTCGAAGGCCACTTACACATTTAAATGTGGCTGGTGGTGATCTGTCTCCAAACCATACCCCAAGGGCCAGAAATGGGTTTTAGCTGTTAAGAATGTGGTTTTCTTTTGTGGCAAATGAAAAACACACTTCTTTTCCTTCCTTGTATAAGAACCTTTACACAGTGAAGGCTCAGACGCACAAGGAATACAGAACTACACCCCAAAGCTTTTAACACTGCAAGTGGATTTAGGGAGTAAGCAGGTTCTGGATCAAGTTATTTGAGAACTCAAAAGTAAGCACAAAGGCATCATGTGCTTACAGGCCCAACCACCAGGCTCCAGCATCAGTAAAAACCACGAAATACAATGACTCTGAGAAATGCTTCAGGAGAAAAAAAGACAGAGTAAAGACAGCACTGGCATATCTTTCACCACTCAGGCTAAAGTTTTCAGCAGAAAAGTTTGTTGCATAAATTAGTACATGTTTTTCACTAATCTAAAAAGACAGGTTTAAAATAGGCTACACTTTTGAGTTTTTTCAACCCTACCATAACTACAACAAACCATGTGAAAAGTAACAAACCCACCAAGTATATATTTTTGTGACAACACAAATAGGGAAGATGGAACACTTGCTAAAGACCCCATAGTCTCACCTGCCCTCAAGTTCTCACCTGTAAGTCTTTCTTCAGCTTCAGCAAATCCTCATTGTCTGCATTCCCAGATAAGGCAGCCTCGACCTGCTGGAGCTGAGCTTTGTAGCTAGCTAACTGCTTGGCAAGGTCTTCTGACATCTGCAGGGGACACACACACACAAACCCACGTCAGAACAGGATCTGCTGCTTTTTAAATCACACCTCGTGGCGCAAACGGCGCAAAGTAACAAAGAACAGGAAAAAAACTGTTACTAAAATATTACGGTGCAGACGCTTCCGCGGGGATCCGCAGGGCTCGGGTACCCCCACGCCGTGTGAGTGAGTGTGTCTGTGTCTTTGTGTGTGACTCTGTGTGTGTCTGCCTGTGCCTGTGAGCCCATGTGTGTCTGTGGTCTGTGTGTGCCTATGGCCTGTGTGTCTGTGGTGCGTCTGTGTGTCTGTCTCTGGTCTGTCTGTGTCTCTGGGTGTGCCCCGCGCGGGATCCCGCCGCCCGT
>NW_008693764.1:0-425 GCF_000695815.1 Acanthisitta chloris | reverse complement strand
GTTGGGGGTCTGGGTCCCCCACTGCCCCTGCCCTGTTGCCCCCCCCGTGTTGCTGTGGATGCCATGGGTAGTTGTGTGCGCAACGTGACCATTGTAATTGCAAATCCGATGACAAAGGGTTGCTTTTTATTTTCCTTTTCCCTTTATTACTTTTCTTTTCTATCAGAGTGTCTGGCTTTAATAAAATTACTCTTTTTTTTTTTTTTTTTTTTTTTTTCTTTTTCTCTGTTGGTATGAACCTTTTTATTCTCCTTTTTTCCAGGTTTAGGGACTTGGCTCATTGGGGTGTGATCCCCAGCTCTGAGATTACCACTGTCCCCATCCCCTGAGACCAGCTGTGGGTGTGGAGGTTCATTTCCTTCCCCCAGCCTCATAGAAAAGCTGGATAAATTAGAGAATCATGGAATCAGAGAATCAACCAGGTT
>NW_008693763.1:15183-18446 GCF_000695815.1 Acanthisitta chloris | reverse complement strand
CACACAGAGAGATAGATATAGATAGAGATGTAGGATTTTCAGACCAATATTAATGCCCAGAATGTCAAAAGGTGGCCCATGGTGTCCATTTTATGCAACAGAAAACCTGACTGATATCTGATAACTGGTAGCTGATTTGCTACCAGCTTCTTCAAGCTTAGGTCTGAAATCACCTCCTCTCTGTTTGTAAATGCCTGGGGAGGAGTTACTCGAGGAGATGTGAAACAAAACCCAGCTTGTAAGACATTTACATGTATTGGCTCCAGAAGAGAAACTACAAATGACAATTAGATTTGGCCATTGACAATGGACCAGCTAATCACCAAAGCTAAAATCAGATTACCCAAAATGAAAGTCTGTTGCCTGGCTGCAGCCAAGTTTCAGATGTTCTTATTGTAAGTGTACCAAGAGGAATTGCAATCCCATTATCCAAACAAGGACCAAAAGCCCAAATCAAATACCAGACAGATTAAACAGTGGTTTCCCGTGTTCCCTCCCTCATGCTGAGCCCGGAGCTGGGCACTGCCCCTCCTCAGACACCTCCTGCAGGGCCCTGCCTTCAGCCCTCCACCAGCAGCCTCTGAGCCAATTCACAGCGCCCAACCTGCAGCTCTAGTTTAAAAGACGATGTAGATGCCAACTGAAAAGTCTGGGATTTTTGTCTCACTGGTCTCTCGAGCTTTTCTGCTCTTTGCATTCACATATTGGTTGCAGCATTGCACATAAATTCAACAACAAATTTTATCCTCTGCTGGACAGGCATGCTCTGGTCAGAAGGGGTGCAATATCATGTTGGCAAACATTTGGGCTCCTTGGTATTTTTGAAAATTTACTAATATTCAGGCAAAGTTTGCAAAAGGGTTTAACTGAAAGGTCAATGAAATAATATCTGCATATTGTAAATCTAATAATCAGGGAAGATATAATTTTTTAAAATTTAGGAAAAAGGCAAAGTAAACACTTTAAAGAAATTGCTCATATATTTGAGGCTAGCAGAGGGGTAATAAAAATAGAAATTATGTACATAGGACCTAGTGTGGTATAGAAACTTAACCTCAACATATTGATTGAGGCAGTTTTTGTCCCTGAATTAATATACGCCTACAAGTGAGTATTTGTTTTAGGGAAGTTAAATAGAAAGGCCATGAATAAATATAAAGGCTGAGATGAAATAGCCATCTGGACTACATTAGACCAAAATGCGTAATTGATCCAAAGAGAGCATACATCCTTTGATCCAGTCACGCACAACTGAAATGAAAGTAAATGGGCAATTCCTCTTATCTAATCATCGGAGAAGAGTTTGCAGCACATGTGAGTGAGAAGGAATGCTGGAGGGCTGCAGCTGAGGCCACCTCTGTGGCAGGAAGACCCCAAGTATGCCAGCCACAGGTGTCCTTGTGTCAGGTACTGCATCAGGGCCAGGACTTTGGTGCAAGCCCTAGCTAGGCTTATGTTTAAACTGCTAAAAACATGAATCCAGCCTTAGCATCTCTGCTGTTTCCATGGGATTAGCAGCAGAGCCATATGGCAGGGCAAGCTTGAGCTTGGCTCTGTGCAGCTAGAAGAGCTAGGGTGGCTTTGCAGCGCCCTGTTCAGTGGTGGTGGGGACATGCACAAAGCAAGCCAGGACGAGCAGCCAACCAGGGAAACACCAGCCCTTTTTAATCCAGATCAGTCTTGCAAGCAGTGGCATAGAGAGGGGATGCATTGTCATTCCATTGCCTTGAAGTATCCTCCATTTGGTTTAAGGTGAGGACATGGGGATGGGGTTGCCAGAAAACACTAATGGTAGTGAGAGTCTGTACTCATTGCAGAAATTCTGCCTCAGCCTTTGAATCCAAGGCTGGGGCTGGTCTTCAAAGTGCACAGCCATACTCAACACTAAGGTGAAGGAGCAAGCAGAATTGAGGTCTTCTGAACAGGTTTTGTACCCTACTGTTGAAATCCCAGCCAGCTCCTGAATGAGCTAAAACCTGATCAAAACCTGTCTTCAGTAAGCTCTGCTTTCCTGGGTATTGCCACCTCCTCATCCAGACCATTGATCATCATCAAACAAAAACCTGGATCAGGTAGTTCTGCCTTGGCCCCTTAGTCTCTTGATCAAAGATGTACTGTTGGTCAGGTCTGCAAGCAGCCTTGGTCCCAATCAGCAGTGTTGTGCTGGCAGAAATCTAGTGGTTAGAACATCAGAAACTTTTCACTGATGTAGATGACTCAGGAGGGCTGAAGGGGGTGGAGGGGCAGGGGGTGGCTTGTAATCAGGGCACAGCATGGGGCTGGAAGGCAGAGGCACCTGCTGAAGGACCAAGCAGGAATAAGCTGCCAGTTGATTTGGTGATGGGCAACACATTGCCTGAGTGAGGCGATGGCAGTGCTCAGGAAAGCAAAGCTTGCTGAAGGTGGCTTTGTTTTACATTTTCGCTCACTCAGGAGCTGTCTGAGATTTCAACAGCTGGTTCAACCACAGTGAACCAAGCTGCCTCCTAGCAGAGCCCTGTCTGGAGTGCAGGAAGAAGAAATTCAGTTGAATCCAAGGAAATAATTTTTCAAGATCCCATTGTCAACTGCCAGCTTCTTGAATAGCTTTTCCATTTTTCCTGTGCTCCTCAGTTCTCTGCCTGTGGTTTAGTTCCTGTGTTTAACGTGATGTGTTTGGGAACAGGCAGAATGTAGAGTCAGCTTTTCTGTGCTTAGAGCAAGAGTCTGGATAATAACCTCAGAACAGTGCTGTGGCCAACAGCGTAATATTATCTAATAATTTTTCTTCATTATTTTCTCAGCTCACAAGCAAGGGAAATGATGTGCAAATGTTCACACACACACATACATATATATATATATATGTATATACACACACACATATATATTTTCTGACATTGCAACATAAAATATTCTTGTGGAGAGTTTTTCCATTATTTCCCAAGCTCAAACAAATTTCTTAGACCAGTTTGTCTGACTGACATTATGTAGGTCATTTCATAGTTTTACAGGATAGAGATGATAATTACAGAAAACGAGGGTGCCAGAGCCTGCTGGTTTTGAGAAAGAGAGTGGGAAGATTTTAAAAATTAAATTTTGAAGTCCTTGAAAAATTCTTCATTGAGTGACTCCCAGACTGACGGACCCACTTCAACTAGTTCTGTTATGCAGTGGCAAACCTGCCTGAGTAACTGAAACATGTTGTCTGATATGGCTCTCTTAATGCTATCAAAATACATACAGTGAGTCTGTAAACTTGCACAAGAGCTCAAAGGAAAAGA
>NW_008693763.1:0-15152 GCF_000695815.1 Acanthisitta chloris | reverse complement strand
CCACACAGCCTGGCCACCCTCCTGCACTGTCCATCTGCCAAGTAAAATTCAACATCTTGGAGACAAATGGCAAGGGGAAAGATTTTGCATAAGAAATAGTGAATTTTCAGAGCAAATACCATATTCATATTTGTCAGGAACAAAAAATACCATTTATAGCCACGTGCAGCTGAATATAAATTAGTTTGCACAGCTGAGTTAACTTTAACCCTGCTGGGAAGGAAGAGATTTAGCTTAAATGGAAAACCCCACACTAGATTTCTCCAGTAATAGCCCCATGCACTCCTGTATTGGCCCTTTCAGTCACACCACTGCAAATTTGCCAGCAGCCACCTGAAAGATTCATAAAGGAAACATCGTACCCAAGGAAAGAAAGGGGAAAGAAATACAGCTCAGGATTTTTTCCACCACATTAAACCCAAACCTACCAGGCAGCAGTATGTGCTCTTACTTATCCAGACTTCATTGTGGCTCCATGAAATCTGAAAATATTGTCTGAAAATTGGGTCAGGGTGACCCATCTGAAACAGGAAGGGTTGAAGTCAGAGGGTGAGGCAAACAAACACAATTGCTACTTTTTGTCCCATTTCCGTGTCAGTCTCTCAAGGTCTGTAGTTTCTCATCTGGAGATGCAGCTTCAAGTTCCTGCTCTGACCCAACTGCTCACACAGGCATTTCTGATGGAGCTGGTGTCCTCTTGGGGGACTCTTAGCTGTACTCACCCAGCACTCACAGCACTTCTGCCCATCTCGGAGGTAGCTGGCTCTACACTTGGTCAACGCAAGACCCTGTTTCTCTCCTGCAGCCTCCTGTCAGGCTTGGAGAATAACTCAAGCCTGGTTTGGGGCTCTTTGGTAGGACTTCCCATCGCTGATGTGGTGTTGCATGTGCTGGGCTGGGGAGAGCATGTCTGAGTGTGACAGTGGCCGATTGTGCCACTCACTGCCTCCGTCCCCTTGTGGGGAAGCCTAGGGGAGCCCAGGGGTCTCTGATAAGGTCCAAGCTCTGCATCTTTCTTCACCATTTGTCAAGGAATAGCTGGAGATACTCAGGACACACTGTAAGGACTGATGAGCTGATGTGGACTCACTATTGGTCAAACACAGGTTGAAAGAGGAAAGATTCAGGGATAGAAAAGAGACGGAATGCCATATGTCTGGGATTTGTCCTCTTTCCATCCCTGTGCACATTGCCTGACTTGAGTTTCAAGGCTCATGTGCCTGGCTGCCAGCTGAGAGCAGAAGCAGCAACTGGGCTGTGACATCCCACAGTGCCGGTGGTGTGCAAGCTCCACAGCAGTGCAGGAAAAGCAGGTCCCAAACTTTCCAGGTATGGCTGGCTCCTGCACTCTGGCTGGGCCTGCTCATGCAGGCAGCAGCTGCTCTACAAGGAAAAGGTGTTTATGTGACTGTAATTTGGGGGAGTTGATGTGGTGATCCCTGTGGAGCTGGTAGGTTTGATGTTGCTGGAGATACTGAGCTGTGACATCAGTCAAGTGTCACAGGGGCAAGGTGACAGCCTTGCATTAGGCAGCTCTCCCTCCAGTGAGAAATTGGGGTTTAAAAGAGTTCATCTCCAGGATAGTATAATTTTTAGTTCATTGTTTGAATCAAACCTAGTAAATTGCGTGTGTAAATAGGTAACCTGAGTAATTCGGCCTTAGATTCACTTGGATGGATGGATGGATGGATCAATGGACGCATCCACCTTTTGGTAAAACTCCCCTAGCTTTGGTGATCTTATCCTAGATCAGCAGCTGTTTGTACCTCATTCCAGCTAGCTGACAGCTGGCAAGCTGTGGTGCAGGAGCTTCTCCAGGTCTTTAGCCTGCCCAAGGCTACTTGAACATCAATGAGTTTCTGAAAGTGCTTGTAGTCCATGAAGGGAAGGTAGAGCCCTGGACTAGGCATGGGAGCTGGCAGGCATGTGCTTAGTCCTTGATCCCTAAGCAGGAGAGTAAATACAGCAAGGCAAAGAAAAGTTTTCCACAGGAAGAAAAAATGGGGGGAGAAAATAAGGAAAGTCAACTTGCACACATGATTTTTATATTGAGATGCACTTGTCAGGAGCCATGAAGGGCTCATTTGCTGACAGGCTCAGTCTCCTGTGGCTGTTGAACTCGAGACCTACAGGGAGGTACAATCATTTATACTGTTCAAAAAACCACTCGGCTTTATCATAGCCTGCCACAGGAGCACAGACACCTACATATCTGGGGGTGTAGCTCCAGTCAGCAGCCAAGACTAGAAAGGCAAGAAAACTTCCCTGGGGGTACTAAAAGCAAAACAGCACTGCAATCTTCAAAGGCAGCTTAGCAAGAGAAACAGATCCCAAAATCTGATTTCTGTAGGCACTGCTTATCTTTTCCAGTGCTGAAGGTTTCACACTTTAAAGGCTCTACAGTGCTCACACTACATCAGTATCATAATATTTCCCCCTCCTCCCTGGTGTCAGCCATTATTTTCCATCCTCCCATACGTCTTACCCACATCACAAACACGAACCGTTCGTAGGCTTTTCTGCAAAGTCACCCATTCACACAGACAAACAATAACTGCAAATCATTCCCAAGGTTTGGTCTCCCAGTGCTGTCAGATTTTTTAAGACACTTTATAAAAACCATGTGAAATGAATGATCCTGACCCATGGACAGTGATGCCTATAATGCATGGTGAGGGAACTGTTAACTGCAGCCTGCCATTCTCTCCTCTCCCCTTTCATCTTGGGTCTCTGTCTGTCTGTCCTGCCATGGTGTGTCAACCCACATCCTCTGGCTTTTGGGCAGGCAGGAGTCTGGCAGAATTGGCATGGGAAACAGGTAAAAGTCCTGCTCTTTATATGCATCCCCATGCATGTACACAAAAAAGAAGGTACCAAACACAAATAGCAAGTGGATCCTTGTAATTTAAGGCTGGTTTTCATCTGATGGTGCAGGTAGTAGTTCCGATATGTTTCTCATTTTTAGAATGCTCACATGGTCTGGGAATGCATAGCTCTGCATCTTTCCAAGTCATCCTTCCATTAAAGAAACTTGAAAGCCCATTGTTTTGTATGTCATGTGCAGAGGCAGGCAGAGCAGACCAGATCCTCTGTGGAAAAAAAACACAAAAGAAAAATAGTAATGTTCAGGGTGATTTTACCCAACTTATTAAGAACTGTAGTTCTGACAAAAGATAAATTGCCAGTATCTGCAGGTGGCATAACAGGGAGGACCTGAAACTTTAGCATGTATTTTTGCCCAATAAATGATCTAATTTCTGTTTTTCCATCTTTGGTCCCTGCCTATCTCTGCAGTAATTTATGCAACAATAAAATATTGTCTAAATAAAGCTCCAAGCACAAAGACCTCACACTAGGTAAATTAACGGAAGTAAACAAGCAAGCAGCTAACTAGAGCTAATTATGTATCTGCAGCAGCCTTGCTTTTAAGCACCTTACAGGTGAACATTTTAATTACTTAATGTGCTCTATTGTTCTCAAATTAGATAGAAGAAAAATAACATTGATCCAATTCTTTTTTTATTTTTATGCACTAGAGTTGGAAGGCAAGTGGCTTTGTAAGGGGATTATGTGTGTGTTAATCCTCCTTAGCTATGATAAAGTTCTCTGCTTCCTAGTGAGATTGTTTAACCCTCTTCTAACAGCTGCAGCTCCTAAAGAAGGAAGCAAGGGAAGATGAATTACAGCTTGGGAAAGCTGAGAGAAGAAAGAAAGGTTTGTCTCATCTTTTCCCATGCTGAATATTGCCTATCACACTAGTAGGAATACGTCCTCAAATTTAGCAAGTCCTGTAAAAACGCAAGTGAATGTCATGTTAATTCCAGCAAAGATCCTTTAGTTTCCTTTTTGATGCTGTAATGGGCTCAGAGCATTAGTTGCATCCTAAAAGCACACCATCAGGAAGAAGGGTGACAAGTAATTCCCATCCCATCACGCAGAATTATCCATTGTTGAGGTATAGTATTCCTGCATTTGGAAAACAGCATCATGCTGTGAGTGCCAATGGGGAAAAGAGATGGACAGCTCAAACCAATGGTGCAATGGGGACAAGGGCATGGAGTCATTCCTTGTAATTTAGGTGCTTCCAGGAGATGATGCAGTAAGAAGGCTGGTGTAGCTACACACGTGCTACCAGCAGTGCAGGCTCCTTCAGAGGTCACCTGTGACTCCAGAGGATGTTTAAACCATCTACAACCTCCCTTGCTCTTCAAAGGTGCCTACTGAATATTATTGACTGGCAAGGAACCCTACAGGGACTCTGTGCTTAATCTAGTCAAGTGGAGACAAATCCAGATGTCCTGTCCTGCTGCTGAGAGAGGTTGGCTGCTGCTTGAGGGAAAGGGATATGGCTGCTGAGGGAGAGGAGTGAGAAGTAATTGTTAGTGGAGCAGAACAGAGGCTGAACCAGACTGTCGCCAGGATACCTTTGTCACCTGCTGAAAGCTGAAGCCTTGTGGGATCACATTAGGTGGAAGGATAGAGATGAGCCAGGAAGCCAGGTCATAAACAAAAGCTGTATTTTAGTTCCTTTTTCTTTTCACCTTAAAATGGCTGGTATTCTCCTATCAAGTTCAAAATGTAATTGGTCCTTGATGAAAGATCTCTGATGTGTCAAGGCAGAAGAGCAGGGCTGATGGAAGCAAACACCAGGGCCTGGACAGGTTCAAGAACAGTATTTAAAAAGCAGAAATTGAAACTTTTTTTACCTGGTACAAAGACGCTTGGGTCATTGTCTCCTTAATTATTTTTCAAACAAAACAGGGTAAACAGCATGATGCAAAGGACATCAGCTCAACCAGCAACTATGATAAATGCAAAACCAAAACCATGAGAGCCTGAAGGTCCTGATAATAGTGAGAGCACTGTACCAAACCATCCATTTTTACAAATCAGTTTCTTCATGCAAGAAGGCAGCGCATGCCTGGGCACACAAACCCAGAGCAACAGGTTTCTCTGGAGTTGTTAAAAAAAAAAAAAAAAAAAAAAAAAGTGCTGGCCAGACTCCTACCTACCTCATCCCAGCTTTGGGCTCCACACCAAGGTCTTCAGAGAGGCAACTGATGTTTCAGCACTTGGTGCTCCAAGTGATTTATAGCAGTGTAGTTTTGAGTCATCAGTTGCTTGGAAATATTGTGGTTATTTGGCATGGAGTCATAGCCCATGCCAGTTTTAACAGCCAGCAGCACACAAGGAGTATTCACAGCCATCTCCATAACCAAGCTAAGGAGAGTAAAATTCAAAATATTCACTTTGAGAGAGACACAGGAGTGTGCTACCAGCTACTCACAGCAGCTTTTCTCAAAAAGGTCCTCTAGAAATTTCCTAAGGTTCAGGTGGTCAGTTAAGCAAGAAGCAAATGGAGGTCCCTGATATGGACAATCTGGCAGTAAGCTGAGACAAAACTGATTTGGGCTCATTAGAAATGGATACACCTGAGAAAAGCAAAAGGTTCAAAATAACCTCATACCCCAAGACAGATCTGGAGCATCTCAACAGAGAGTGCAGCTATGCAGCAATAATGGGTACAGCACCTGCATGTGCCCAAAGAGGCAGCAAAGAGATCAAAACACAGCTTGCCGTATTGTTTATTTCAGAACAGTTCCAGCTTCTTTTTTTTTTTTTTCATGGGCATGGGGGAACACTCTTCCAAAGGACTAAGATTTTCCTTTGAAATCAGTTCCAACTCAAACACAGGACAAGAACCCCACTCACAACCACTGGCTGCTGTCCCTTTGCAGCCCTAGTTCAACCAGACTTTGTGAACTGTGAAGCAGGCAAAATGAAAAGCAGAGAATTGCTAGATTGAGTCAGAACTATGGTGCCCCTGCATGCCTTGGAGATCCAAAGGTCATAGAATCACAAAGGGCTTGGGTTGGAAGGAACCTTAAATACCATCTAGTTCCAACCAACCCCCACTCTCTGACATGGGCAGGGACACTTTCCACTAGACCAAGTTGCTCAGGGCCACATCCAGCCTGGCCTTGTACACTTCCAGGGATGGAACATCCACAGCTTCTCTGTGCAACCTGTTTCAGTGCCTCACTACCCTCACACTTAAGAATTTATTCCTAATATCTAATCTAACTCTGCCCTCTTTTAGTTCAAAAGGATTACTCCTTATCCTATCACTATCTGCCCATGTAAAAAGTTTCTGTCTTATAGGCCCCCTTCAGGTACTGGAAGGCTGATATGAGGTCTCCCCAGAGCCTTCTCTTCTCCAGGCTGAACAACCCCAGCTCTCTAATCCTTTTTTCATATGAGATGCTCCATCCCTCTGATGAACTTCATGACCCTCCTCTAGGTCATGAAGACCTCCATATGGGGTCCCACCAGAACAGAGGGGCACAATCACCTCCCTCGATCTGATGGCCACTCCTCTTTTGATGCAGCCCAGGATGTGGCTGGTTTTGTGGGCCAGAGTGCACACTGCTGGAGCACATCCAGCTTTTCATCCACCAGAACCCCCAAGTCCTTCTCCACAGGGCTGCTCTCAATGAATTGCTCTCCCAGTCTGTACACAAGATCTTCTTTCTCCTACATGTGTCAGCCACCTTTAGCCAAGGGACTGGTCATGAAAGCTCATTTGAAAAGGTAGGTAAATTGAAGTAAGACAGCAAAACAAAATGAAGACCAGAATTTAAAAATGGAAAGGGGGGAATCAGCTCACTCCTGTTCCATCTTGCATTATAGTTTCATTTTTAAGGACTAAGAGATGTGGATAACATTCTTGGATTTACTACAGAAGCCCTTTTTTAGCAAGTCCCATGATAATTTTCTGCTAACAGCATGGGAACCAAAAGTCTGGTATTTTACTCTTCTCATTGTCTTCAGCTTCCTGAGGAAATGTAGACAAGTTACTTACCCTTTGTCCCCATTTCTATTCTTTAACATGAACATATTGGCCAGCTCCCTTCACCAACAAGTTTGCAATGTCCTATGCATTGTTTCACAGAAATCCCTTCAACATGGAAGTGATGCAAGAAGAAGATCATTACTGGTAATCACATTACCACCCCTGTGAGAAGCACAGACTGAATGAACGGCGTGTGCTGCTGAAACCTGAAGTCAACAAGTGGAACATTTCACCCTGGGAGGTATTTTGGGATGTTTAGAGAACATTTCACCAGGAAATCGCAATTCAGCTTTATCTGGTTTCTCCACCCCAATCTCTGTCCTGCTATTCCAGATGTATTTTAAATGTGGGCAAACTGAATGTGCAGATCCGGATTTGGGATCCAAATACGGCAAAGTCAGCAAATGGGCAGAAATGATAATATTTTAGAAGTTGTAAGCATCATTTTGCATCACCTACAGCTCTTACAGCACATAAATAAAAAAATGCAACCCTGAATGTCTCAGCTAATTTAATAAAGGGTCTTGGTTTTCTTCCAAGTTATTTGATCAATGGAAATACGTCTTTTAGTGGTATTTTTCACTGTATTCTTTTTCTGCTCCACCAAGTACTGAAGTTAGGCTACAACAAAGCCAATGAAGGCTTCTATTAGTGGCTATCCTATACAGAACCAGATTGAGATGGATACTATTTCCTCCTGCAAGGAATGATGGCTGCAATTTCTTCTTTCATCTGATCACATACAAGTTAAATTTATTCTTTCTCCCTAAGCCAATAGTAACAGCTTAGTGATAACAGAGAGAAGCCATAGGAATTGGTACAAGTTAGGTGCCCTGGTGAGATTTGTGACCAGAAAAAAATTCTAAATCTTTCGAAAATGCTTAGTGACTCTTAATGGAAAAATGGGAATTCTTTGCAGATGGTATGAAGTTATGAATGCTTGCTGATATATACTCTGAGCCACATAAAGACATTAAACAGTAACAATCTGCACACACTGGCTTCCCTGTCCCAAAGAGATGGAGGCAGGGATGAGGAACAGGCTCATCTATGCAAGCAGACAGACACCACACTTCATGGCTACAGCCAGAAACTCGAGGGAATGGGCAGTACTGGAGATTGTGCCGTGGTCCAGCTGAGTTCCTGGGACCAAAACCCAAACCACCTTTCAAACAGTGGTCACTGTCCCACCCTGATGCCATGCACAGAGGGCAGTGGGAATAGGAAGAAAGCCAGAAGGACCCTGCCCAGACTTCATCCTAGAGATCCTCTGGAGAAAGTGCTCCCTGCAAATAGGGAAGGTACTCAGACAACAAATTGTTAGTCTGTGTTTGGTGGAAACCAAAATAGAAGTCTCTCACTCTTGCTCTCCAAAGACTAGAGCTATCATTTAACACTTTAATTAAAAGTCTCCTCAAAGCTACTCATTTGAATTCATTTTGCTTTGGTTGTTCTGTAGCAAGTTTGACAACACAGGCACTTTGCAGGCCTGTACGGCACATGTAATTAAAGTCAACAGGAGTTATGAAATCTTTAAAACCGAGCCAGGGTAGCTAGAGCCAGCAGCCCAAAATTAGAAGCAACACTTGAAAATCCAGGTCACGTTCCCTGTGTGTTTGTGTTACAGCATCACCTAGGGGCTGCAGACGAGATTAATGCCTACTCGTCTTGGACAATACAGGGGTAGACAGACTTGGATTCGTTCAAATGTCCATGCACACAGTAGTTATTGTCTCAGAGGCTACACTGGAACAGGCCCTGAGCATTTTGATGAGAACGTTCATCTGGCAGGTTTGTATGTATATATGCAAATACACACAAGTGTTTTATGCATTTTTTTAAAGCAAGAACCACTGAAATACTGGAGGGCACAGCAGTTGTAGAACATACTTTGGATCACAGCCATAGGAATGCTACTGCTGTAAATTCCTCTTACTCTAAAAACATTAAATAAGCCATCCAGTCATTTCATGATCATCTGCAAACTGAGATCCTCAAAAACGATGAAAATTAAACCCGTGTGTATCCTTAGTATAGTCTGGCACTTACATTGTCGCTGATTATAGGAATTCAATGTTTACAATTTGCATTCTTTCCCACACTTTTTTTTTCTTTCCTGCACTGAAGTAAAAACTCACTTGGTCTTACCATAGTATAATTTAGACTGTTGAGGGCAGGACTGTTCCTCTGTGAGAGAAACGAAATCCAAGCATGAGAAACCAATTCTGGTCTTTAACTGAGATATGATGGAAACGTAAGAAGATACAGTCCAAATTAAAGACCTAGGAAGGAGCTGGAAACAAAATTGATACCCAAAATTTCCAAAGTCCTTTGAGATAACCATAACTTGGACACATCTTTAGAGTATGAGAGAACTTGATAAATTTTGCTGAGCAGCTGTCCAAAATGAACAGAGAGGTGAAAAACACATTATGGAAGGCTTGTGCAGGATGTTCTGCAGATGCAGAGCAAACTGTATATTGCCAAAAGCAAAAGCAGATTTAGAATCCTCCACAGAAATAAACCCCACCAAAATAAAAATAACAGTACCTTCTCCAGACCCAAATTGGGTTTCTAGAGCCAGCCTTGTGGTTTTTGTGCAGAACTCTTATATACAAGTAGGTTAGTGGCTTGATTGGTGGTGTATAAAATGTAAGCAAGCCTGAAAGCCTACTCACTGTCTTCACACTGTCAATGGTAAGCCCTCTGGCCCCAGATGTGCTGAGAAATCTGAAAGGTGTATCACTTACTCCAAAAAGAGTTGGGAACAGCAGAGCTTGACTATCAGCTGGCCTCAGAGGGGGCTGGTACACATGAAACCACCACAGGGGAAGGCACCTCAGGTGTACCTGCAGGCACAGCCACAGCACTGATAGATGAGTGAGCAGGCATACAGATAACAGACCATGCACCTTGTTGGGCATAAGCCAAGTCTGGTTATCCTTGTGCTTTTCAGCCCAGTGTATGAAGAGCTTGTGGGTTTTTTATACTCACTTTTCTTTTAGTAACAACGTATGTCCTCAGTTCCTGATCAGCCATGCAAAAAGCATGGAGGACTGTTAGTCCAAAACACATTTCCAGCCAGCTGGGAAACTGCATCTTCAGAGAACAACCTTCATCTGCTGAATTAGAACCAGGTCCTGCCAGGACTCCACAGAACAAAACTATGTGGTGTAGGTAAGAAGCCAGATCAGACCAGCAGGGAGAGGGAGCCAGAGTACTGCAGGAAATATTTTGAGCATACAAGGCTTAAAATCAGCTCAGAAACTTCTGGTTAAACCAAATCATCTAGACTGCATCTTCAGAGAACAACCTTCATCTGCTGAATTAGAACCAGGTCCTGCCAGGACTCCACAGAACAAAACTATGTGGTGTAGGTAAGAAGCCAGATCAGACCAGCAGGGAGAGGGAGCCAGAGTACTGCAGGAAATATTTTGAGCATACAAGGCTTAAAATCAGCTCAGAAACTTCTGGTTAAACCAAATCATCTAGTCCTTATAGTGCTATATACCAGCTTCAGGAATGTGCTGGCACAGGAGAGCAGTGCTAAGGCCTATGGGTATATTAACAGGACATAGTTGAAACTGAACACTGAAGACACCAAAGGAGGCATCGACACCAATAGCTATTTCAACCACTACAATATCAGCTTTTGGCTCTAGCTTCCAGTCTGTGCTGAATCACATGGTCAAAATAGTGTGCAAGTTGTGCCACAGGGTGACTGAGCACGAATGAAGCCATCTGGCCCATCTGACCCTACCCTGACACTGCTGATTACAGCTCCACCCTCAACAGCAACTACCAAGACACAAAATAAAGAGTGATCCTTCATGAGTAGCAGAGCCCCACGCTTACAAAGGAGCACATCTTTTGAGTGTTGCTTCTTAAAGAAGTTCCTTCCATTGCTTCAGGATTTTTTCCCAGTATGTTTAGTATTTTAATTGATCAGAATGAAAAAATAAAAGAACCTTCTCCAGTGTAGCAACCAGTGTCCTGTGAGAGAGGTGGCTCTTATAAATTGTTTAATCAGATATTTTCCCACCCTTCATAAGGCATGAAGAACACTTGTCTCTTAGTTGTTCTTTGGAGAGGATGAACAAGCTTAAGTCCTGGCTATTCCCAGTTTTACTACAACCTCAGAATTTATGGGCTGTCTATAAATCAGTATTCAAAAAGATGAGTCATGTTGAAAAAAAGTCCTTACCAGAAAGGCAGAAAGTCTCAGTATTTGATGTCTCTGTAGAAAAGGAACTGAGGAAGAAAGGGAAAGCCATGGTGCTTTACACACTAGATATGAGGCTACTGCCAACAGCAGAGGAGCAATCAACAGCTCACAATAGGTTTTAGGTGTACAAAACCTGGAAACTGCTGGTGTGGAAACTGTGTCAGCACTGAAAGCCAAAGCAAAGGGTTTCTGATACTCAATGACACCTTTATACTGCCAGAAGTTTACATGCTGATAGCATGTAAATTGTATCTCACAATTCTTCTATAGGTCTCATTTCTTCTTTGAAGGTCTGTCATGAAACCATCTTGTAACTCAGCTCTCCCATCCAATAGCAAAATAAGTAGAAAAAAATGTATAAAATAGTCAAGACAAGAAGTTATCCTGTATACTAGAAAAGCTTCAGAAGGGAGAATGTAACTGTTCGTATTATCAGATCTGCTGCTCCAAAATAATAAATTACAGCAAAACCTTAGGGTGCACTCTAGGCTTCTCAGGAACTGCAGCAGTTGTCAGCATGCAATTACTTGAAATAAAACAACAGCTTCTAAAGGCAGCATGTAACCATTTCCTATGCCTCACAGGTACAGACAAACACACATACAGGTGGCATGGGTTGATTTACTCAATTATTGCAAAATACAATACTTTGCAATCAATACAGAGCAACTCTATTCAAAAACTATTAAATATGCGGTAACATCTGTGTCCCTTTGTGGTAATAAAGTAAAAAAAATTTAACGTTTTAACAGCTGGAACATCAAATTATGATCTTCACAGAAGAGTAACAAAAGGACTAGTTGAAATCACACTCCAAATATTTAATTAGATGCAGTGTATGATCTATGCAGCAACTTTGATACTGGAATTCACTACTTGAGGCTGGCTGTGGCTCACTGCATTTTAAAAGTTTCAATTTTACTTAATCCACTACTTAAAAGTTCTTGCCACTCCCCTCTGCTTACACCATGCTGCCTCGAATTAACCTCCCTTCAATGACTGACATCACTGATGGACAGCCTCTGGAAGGCCAATTCAGATCTCTCCATAGCACCAGGGGAGATCACTAGGGGACAGAGAAAGGAAAGAACAGAAGCAGGAAAGTAAGGACGAGAGGGTATGACAGAACAAGTAGTTATAAACAGGACAGTGCATCCGTGACTGTTACAAAATACTGTTCAAGCAGCAAAACTCATACATGGATGCTTATTGCCAAACAGCTCAGTGATTTGTCATTGTAGGTGTTACGCACACACAGAATTCAGCAATAGCACATAACCGATAACACTGAGATCACTAATTTTACAGCAGTGATCAAAAGCACCTTTGCAATGCCTGCCAGTGCAAAGCTCACATCCAAAACGAGGGGCTGAAAATACAGCTGTCAGTCAGTGGAGGACATGTGAGAACATGTGAGTTCCAGCCAGAACTGCTGATGGAGGAGACAAAGTGCCATTTTCCAAGCAGCACTTGAATAGTTTACTGACATTTCCCCTCTCCCTAGCCATCTCTCTTTTAAAGTAAACAAAATGCCAAAAAAACAAACCCCACAAAAAAACCCCAAACCAAACAACCACACAACAACAACAAAAAACCCCAACCAAACACAAAAATTAAAGTAAAAATACTTCATTGAACATATTTTAAAGGTGTTGTCAAACAACATTTCTTCAAGGCCAACCTGTCGTAACAGTATACAGAAGGCAGCTTCTAACAAGACGACACTTCATATTTGCTTTCCCAATATTTTTAGGGTGCAGTTCAGCAGTGTGAGCACCAGGTCTGCATTTACAAAATGTGTGCTTGTCCCCAACAGGCAAGTAGGTATTGTACTTCAGCATTTGCTTACACACGTAAGCTCTGTATACGTAGTTGGTGTGTATACACCTTGCAAGTACAAAACAGGCTCTGACCTTTGAAAATCACAGTACTTAAAATATCTAAACCATTAGACTTCAAATCTCTTGCTTTGGTATTGAATCAATAGAAAATTCACAATGCCATTCTTCAGTCTTACACAGACTGAGTTATTAACCGAGGAAATAAAAAAAGTAACAAGTCTCAGTATCCAAACAAATCTACAAATACATTCATCGATAAGTAGTACATTACAAATAAGGAGGCAATATATGGAATTGCTATAGTACCAATGAAAACCAAGTAGTTGCAGGAGAGCCTGGAAGTCTTCCTAACATTTTTCTCACGTAACATTTAACGTCACTGCAGCAATGAAGACCTAGCAGCTTCTACTGTGTTACTGTCCAAGTCGTACACTTTATGTTTGATTGAAAAGCAGGGTGGGACGTGAAAGGCCTCTGAGGAGCTCAGCAGCAACATTTAAGTGCACTGAAAACATTGATAATCTGTGGCACATAGAATTCATGGATTACATGGGATACTTTTTTCTATTTACAGTATCATACACTTGTATAAAGTCTCTGCTGCATTTTTTTAGTACTTAGCCTGTGGCAAACACAGTACCATTATTCAAAGTAAAAGGAAATCCCATTTTCTCATAAAGACTAAGTATCTAACGGGTATTACTTATCCTTGCTTAAGCTATCTACTGCTCTAAACCCTTTGAATCCCAAAATTTAATTGGCACAAGAACATTTTGATAACTTAATACAGGAGATTGTTTACCTCATGACTTAATCATTACATTCACTGCTGGAGAATTATCCACTTTGCTAGATGTCAGAATCAATACATTAAAAAAATGCCAACAAAACAACATCCAAACAAAAAGTAAAAATACCACCCCCCCCAAAACTCCTGCAAGACAGACTGACACTGCTGTTGGGTATCTGATGCACAATAGGAAATACCAAAGCAGTGGGGCATATCACAGTAACATCATGCTGCCTCTCAGACACCACAGACTACAGCAAGTCTTCATGAATTATTGTTTGTGGCAGTAAGCAACACAATGTCAGCAAAAAACTGCCTTATCACCAGGCTCAGTAGGGCATCAGAGCCTTCAAAGCAGTTTCTGATATCAGTCTGAAGACAATGGGATTACTGGTTCCAGCTGAGATGGAGGCAAATTAGAAGGAAGTGGGAGGGAACATTGTACACAATGTGGCACAGCTGGAAAAATGACATATTTACACTTGAAAATGCAAAACACAATACAGTAATAGAGGAAAAACAATGAAATAACATGACATCTGTCTCTCAGGACAGGAGAGACATAGCCCTCTACACTGCAACAGGGTTTTATGTATGTATTTTAAAAGTTTAAAAGAAATTGAATGTGTGTTGATCAAGCAGAAGGGCAATGCAGAGCAAAAGAACTGTGTTTGAACATCAATTTCACATCTCTTACTAGAAACCTGGACCCATTTCCTCACTGGTAAAACCCTGAGAACAGGTCTAAAGAGCCTTTAAGTAAAAGCAAGTAGATGGATACAAGTACAGAATTTTTAAAGGCTTAGTAACTGTTGTATGAAAAAGTTTCGTTGTAAGAAAGAAGGGCAGAGCTGCTTTTAGTCAAAGGATTGCATACTCTTCTAGAAAACAACAAAAACATAGTAAACTGAAACAAAAAACTCCAAACAACTATGCCAATTGTTCACTAACCTTTGCATTTAAGTCCTCAGCTAAGATATTAAAAATATACCTGCAACACCTGAACACAAAACAGGGTGTACCTGCTATGACAAAACTAATTTTTTTTCCCAGCATACCCTCCATGAGCTTTTGGTGCCACATGCTGAAGAAACTAAATTTACATCAGTGAATGGCAAGTGTCATCAGGCAGTGATTTGCACCTCACTGGTGGCTCCATCTTCATCATCCTTGTCTTCAACACCTCCTTTTTGAAACTCTTTAATTTAAAAATCAGTCTTCCACTTGGCAATCCAGAGCCAGGTCTGATCACCTTTGTCACCTCTGGTCACACTGTAGGATATTTTCAGAAACCATTCTCATTTCTTGCCGACTCCGTTTGATACTTTTGATTTGGAGTGCCGATTCCTCCTCCGAGATGAATGGCTTTCGCTATTGACTGAATGTTTTGGTGGACTATTGTCAGTACCTACTGAGAAATAATAGGGTTTTTTATTATATATA
>NW_008693762.1:0-11346 GCF_000695815.1 Acanthisitta chloris | reverse complement strand
CATCCTGGCTAAAACCAGGACATCCAGTGACTGAATTTGCTCTCAGTGAAGAACCTTCTCCTAACGTATATGGCAAACTCACTTAATGTACATTTAATGATCCTGTATTCAGGTCACTTATAAAAGCATTAAAGAGTGCTGGCCCTAAAATTGACCCTAGTAATTACTGGTTGACAGCCTGATGAAACCCCATTTGCTGTAATGTTTTGAGGCTGACCCATCAGCCAATTGTTCACCCAATGTATTTTGGGCCTGTGTAGCTATATTGTGAATATTTTGTCCAGAAAGATACTGTGAGAGAGAATATCAAAAACTTACCAAAGAGGTCTGTGAAACATTGCCTGTATTATTAAGTGGTACTATATTATACATGTGTCCTGATGAGGTACTTGTTTCAAAGTATCTGTGTTTGAGTTTCTTTTAGTTTCACTCACAGCATATCATCTTGTGTTACACCACCAAAGTTCACTAGTGATGTCCTTTCTGGTAGGGATTACATTCTGTCTGTCCACTACCATGCACTGTTGTATGCCGTTGGAACAGCTGGTTTTCTTTCAGTCATTTTTAAATTGTCTGACAAAATCAGCAAGGAATAATATGTTCCTAATTAGTAGAATACACTTATTCTGTGTCATGAATTTGCATTGTGGACATACAAAAGTCTTATCTTCAGATTTTAATATCTTTGAAACAGCAACTTTCTTCTGAACTGCCTATTTCAAAGCAAGCTGTAAATGCTTTTGTTGCCAGACCTTATGTCTCATTGCATTTTTCTTGGAACATGGCCAAACAACTCCCTGATTGAGACAGGAAAAAGTGAAGCTTGGCAACACAATTTACAACAACAACATTTAGAATCTTAGGATAAAGGGTGGATCCAGAAGTTCTTAATATCATCTGTGAACCAGGTCTCTCATAGTTTTTGGTTTTAGATCTCAATTCCCTATCATTGCTTGTGTCACCTGTCTTTGGAATGATGGTTGATGAAAAAACCAGTCTTGCTTGAAATGGTTTTGGCATTCCTTGGTGAGGTCCTTTCCATGGTGAAATGTTTTATTCAGAAATTATTTTCAACAGCATTTAAGAATGTTAGTGTTATATTCGATGTGATAATAGGAGTCTGTCCATTGTCTTAATTGAAATACATGTGGACAGAGTAGGTAAGATTTTGCTAGAATTGAAATAACCTTTAAAATTGCCATGAGTAACTAATAAATAGTGTGTACAGGGGGCAAGAGTAAGAACAAAATTAATATAACTGAGAGCTGCATTAATTTATTTTAAATTGTGTACAAGCATAACCTATTGGGAAGTGAGCTACTTTTTCTATTTAATTGAGAGAGGGGAATTATGAGAAACATTTCCTTAAAGAGAATAGCCTGATTCACAACAGCTCCTTGTCTGAAAGTTAGATGAATAATCAGTCAAGTCAGAAACTGAGCTGACAGCTCTACTCCAGAAAAGCCTCTGAGAGTTCTCTCCTGCCTTGATAAATGTGCAGATGAGTTTCTTTGTCCTTGTTTATCTTTTTGCATTTTGCTAACTCATTTAGACCATGAGTTGGAATTCCATTCCAGTAGCTTCTAGATTAATCCAATGTATCAAAATCTTTGCTTGTGGCAGAGGGTTTTAGTATCTTCGGAGACATGAAAAACAATGATGCTGCATTGTAATCTCAGTTTGGGTAATTAAAAGTCATGAGTTGGTTTATATATTTTTCTTAAATCCTGCAGAGGGGAAAGCTATAGGCTGTTTTATATGTCTGCTCTGAAAAGGATAAAAAGCAATGGTTATAAATAACAAGCAAGGGAGATTTAGATGTAAAGAATGAGTTGCAAATGGAAATTTGAATACTGGAATGGATTGGGAGTATGTGGGATGTGTATCATTGGAAGTTTTTGAAAACAAGTTGGATAAATCTGTCAGGAGAGGTGGAGGCACAAAATCTGTAATATTCTAATCCATTCTCTTATTTAAATGGGGTTTTGGAGTGGCCTGGGCACTATGGGCTTTGTCTGATAGAGCTGAGACCCATTTGGACCACTTGGCCTTTAGCCATATCTGTGTTGGAAGGCAGTTTGTGGTAACTGAGTTGCATGGGCACTGTTCTTAAAAGAAGTGATTTTTGTCACTGAGCCCAGCGATTGGCAATGCTTCCTGTTCATTCAAAGGGCACTTGGTACTTTGACATCACATCTGAGAGTCGGTTTGGATAGTGTAGTAGATATTGTTCTGTGCTGACATAATTATTTAAAAACAGCAAAGTAAGTTGCTATGCAATGTTTCCATGTGCTATAGAAATCTGTTTCGATGTTTCATTATATTTGAATAATACAAAAGCTTTAAGAAACAGACTAAGGCTCTACTGTTACATGAGATTCCCACAGATATGAGCTGAGAAAGAGGAGTGCTTTTGCAGAAAAATAGCAGCGACAGCAAAAAATTCAATATTCGAAGTCAGTAGTGAGCCCAAGATCATTTAGTCCTATAATTTTCTAGTAACAAGTATGAGTTTTGAAATAAATAGGTCTTTCTTAGCATTCTTGTTTTACGTATGTGACATACATGCTGTTATTTCTGTATGTGTTTTCTGTTATCTTTATCTTCACAATAGAACCTGAGATTAAAATAATGTTTGCTGGGAAATTATACTTCACAGCAAGAAACTGAAAGCCATTTTTAAAGGACTGTCTTATGAACAGAGATAAAACAGACCCTTTCTGTTGTGATTCTGTTACTGGCAAGGCTGTGCTCCCTTGCTAAAACAGAGAAATTGCTTATTAAAGTGTTTTCTTTAATAAGCAATTTTGTTATTTTCTGGTTTTATTATTTCTTTTCTGTAGAAACAGGGAAGCTCTAAGTTGCTTTTCCCCTATTTGTACAAGAGAGACAAGCTCAGGTTTTCATATAAACTAGAACTAAAATTGTCACAGAGAAAAAGCTAATTTGAGCAAGTGTTGAGGGACAGCAGAAGGGACTGCCAATTGGTTTTGTTTCAGCTTTTCTATAGACTCCTGCATTACTTGGACTAGGTGACTTGGGTTACCTGTTTCTTATTTTTACCTGCCAGCCCAAAGGAACATTTTCTGTTTTGCCCATATATTATGCATAAGAAGAATTCCTGTGAATAGAACTGATGGTAGTACTTACTGGTGTCTAACGTAATGTAATCATAGTGGTAATTAAAATTTACAGGTGTAGTTGACATAGGCCATTTCTGTTTTTCCCTAAGGCTTCATTTCATGTGTCATCCACCCTCAGATCAATTTTTCTTCTATTTTTCTCCAAAATCCATGTGGTGACGTAGCAAAAAAAGTAGCCTACATGATATGCTGTGCTGTGATAGTAATTGCCTTGTAGTGCAATCAAAATGAGAAAGTGAGACGTGGTAATCAGTAAGGCCTGAAGGCACAGAACATGAGGTTAGTGGCCCTTTGAATATTTCATGAAGGGGAACTTTCTAAGGGAGACGATAGAAGTTATAAATAATGCCCTTTGCAAAAGACAGTTCTCATGGGGATTTTGTCCAATACTGAAGTTGCCTGCTATCCATTGTATAAACTGTGCCTTTTCATCATGTTTTGTTCATGCTTTTTTGTTTTCATTTCCTGTTTCTACTGAAGGTAACTTGAAGAATTTTGTGCAAGCATGGCTTCATTTTAACGAGGTCAACACAACCCTTCCAGTGTCAGAATAGTTCTCTTTATCAGCCAGGTGGTTAGGATATATATAGTACTATAATTTTAAAACAAAAACCCAATCAAATCTCCTTGATTTGTGTTTGAGTGTTAAACTACAGAAGGGTATAGACTTGCTAATGAAGTACAGGTCAGGCAATGCACCCAGTTTGTACAGAGAAATGGTACAAAAGGCAGCAACACAACTGATACTATCCTTAAAGTAAAAACTGCTCTTTGCAGATAGATGTAGGCTGGTGCTTTGGTTTATCTACAGACCTTTATTTGCCATGAACTGAGTACTGAGATGTTGGTGTTATCTTTTTTGATTCTTAAAATGCAGAGTGAGATTGGTCATTTCCTTGTTTTTCCCAAGTTTTCATCAGACATTCAACTGGATTCATGCATGCTTGTTTTGATTGTCTGAGACCTGTTTGGATGTAGCATTTACTTCAACGAATGTATGACACTTTGGAGAAGCAAGGCTGAAGAGAGCAAGAAAGCAGTTTTTTGTTTGGGGTCTGCACAACTTGCATCTGATGTGGGTCACTGCCTGTGTGTAAAATAGCATTAAGTGTGTTTGTCACAGTCTGTTTGGATCGCTCAAATTTACAGGGCAACATACTCTGTATGTTTAAAAGTTTGTTTTATGAGCTTACTAGGAAGGAAAACAAACAAGCACTCAATCTCCTTTGTACTGAATAGTCTAGCACGTGAATTCACTAGTTCATCACTTAATTCATGAGGTTTCTAACTCAAAAGTTCTCAACTTGCAAGTCACGCATCTGTGAGCAAAATAGTTGCCAAATCAACAGTAAGAGTATTCATCCTTCCTTCGTCACGGCGCAGGTATGCTTTGTATGACACCAGGAAGCACAAAAACCTCTGCAGCCTGGCTGCTGTTACATCTACTTCAAAATCTTGATGTAAGCCAATATATTTATGCCATCCAACTTGAAAATTTGGTCTGTACCATTGCCATGAGTTAGGAGACTCTGAAGAAAATGCCAGACACTCAGTATGCAAGGATGATGGCTGCAGGGGACAGTGGCTGCATAATGGCTTTTAGTCCTTCCTGGCCATCTTGTTTGCCTATGTGTTGCTCTCACTTTGACTTAAGGGAGCTGCTCCCAGCATAGTCCTTAGCATGAACTGCAAGGTTAGCCAAAATCTGTGCAGGAGTAGGGGGAACAGTCACTATTCCTAGCTGGAAAAGACTAGCAGAAGTTTCAAGGTTTATGCACCTCCAGGGCTCTATCCCATGGGACTCCACTGAGTAGGTCTTTAAAAAGGCCAGAATCTGCTCTCCTGAAGTCCAGGGCAATGAGCTTGCTGCGTGTCCTCCTTACTGCCCTGAGGATCTCGAAGTCCACCATCTTGTGGTCACTGCAGTCAAGGGTGGCTTGGAGCACTACATTCCCCACCAGCAGCTCCTCTCTCTTGGTGAACTTAAGGTCCAGCAAGCACCTCTTCTTGTTGGCTGATCTTGGTAGACTTGCTACTTTTGACAAAAAGAATATTCTTTAATACACAGCCTAAAACCTTTATTTCTCTTTTTGTAAGTCATTGGAAATTGTTTTCTAGCTATTGTTTTTACAAATGGTGCAAGAAAAAAAGGCTTGTAAAAAGGAAATGCATGAAATTACAGTGTCTGAGATCCACTGTTTGACATGCTTGACTGAAAAAATTATATGGTATGCAGGATACTCTGTGTCCTGTAATTTACTTCTAATGAGATGTCGGCTCAAAAGTACTTTTGGAGTATTTGTAGGCTCTAGATTTTGCTTTTAAGAACTACAGGGAAGTTTTCTGTTCCCTGGATGATACTGGCAGTGTCTTTAGACTGATAATGAAAGTGTCGCCATTTTTAAGGCAGAGCCTGAAGTAACCTGTCACAGGAAAGAATGAGGAGTCAGAACTGTGCACTGGAATTTCTTTCTGATACTCTTAAGAGTTCTTAAGGATTTTTGCCTGCCCTAAAGGTACGGTTCAGGGATGCTACCTTCTGCTGGTTCTGTTGATTAAATAGTTAATTATTTTTATCTCTTTTACCTGTCAACCTGTATGGAAGAAATACCCAGCATTTGGAACACTCAGAAGCTTTTAATTGAATTATAATTCAGTGTAATTGTGGATCATCCTTTGAAAAGGAAACAAAGCCGTTTCAGATATAGTGTGACTTTGAGCATGCATAATTGTGGGGTTAATCCAAAGGATCTGTGCTCAGGTCCTGTGAGCTGTAGTATGAAGCCACATTTAGACCCATGCTGTGTCAGTAGGACTTTTGGCTCTTTCCTAAAGAGTTGTAAAGAGAGAGTTTCACACATGTGACAGGGGAAACCTATTAGCATCAAACATGGTTTAGGCAATAGTTTCTCTGGAGATTGGAGTCATTCCTAATTCTGATGAGAACTGCACTTGAGGTTTATACCAGAGCTGTGATGAGTCAGCTTATATGAAAACCACTGCGAGTATCTGGTCAAAACCTTTCATCTGTTTTGCTGAGTGAAGAGTAGGAGGCTCCAGATATTTTCTGTATTGCAGTTTCTCCACTTACTGTGTCCTTGGGGGATGGATGCACTGGTAACAGGATGGCTGGTTCTCATATTCCTGCTTCTCAGAGGTTATAGGTACCGAATCCAAATCTTTGAGAGATAATGACTTTATTCTGATTACCAGTATGGAGAGACTACTGACTGTAGGTTATGTGATAAAAGGCCTGTCTGCCCATACACAAAGGAGCACAGAGGCAACAGCCGGTAGAGGAACCCAAGTAACACCCTGCTGACACTTCTCCCAGGACCATTACAGGAGAGCCATAACTGGACTGATGGCTTATTGGCACAGACCAGAGGAGGACAGAGGCAGGTAAGGGAACCAAAATGAGAGACTAAACTGTTTGGCTCCTACTGAGTCTCTGGTCTAGGGGTGGCATCTCTCAAGATGCTCAAGGTCAGAGCACCCCACAGTCTGGGGAAGATTACTACCAAGTTGTAGGGTGTTAAGGAAACTTCCCTGTCTGACCATCCAGGAGCCACTCAGGGAGCCACCACGTGAGCGGGGACCAAAGGCCCTTGACAGCAACACACATCACACTCACACAGTCAGACTTCCTTACCAGCTCAACTCCAGATTTCCCATAGCAGAGTCTCAGAAATCTGGATCTTTGAAATAACTTAATCATGCTGCAATAATTAATAACAAAATAACAGCTCAAGCTGGGTGCCTCCAAGGAGGGGCCTCAGACAAAGGAACCCCTGGGCTTTTATACTCTTACAGTCTAAGCGTGGGGAAAGTCTGGGGGTCGTCGGCTCCTGCCGTGTCTACAAGTGTCAGGTCACTTGGCTGCACCAAGTCCCCATGCCCTTCATTATGCAGGGGGTCAACAATTCACTGCCTCTTCCCTGGACAGGTTTCTGCCCTCCAGAGCTCAACCTGCAATTTGCACTGCAGCTTGCAAACTGAGCTACCTATACTGAATGTATCCTTCAACACAGGACACACATTGTGAAATGCAGGGAAAGAACATTTCAGTATTGCACAAGACTAATGGGATGTCTAGGGCAAGAACCAAAGGGAGAGCAAGGAGGGGACCTAAGTGATTTTGGGAGGAAGAAGTGTGGGAAAACAGAGGGATAGAAAGTGTGACTTGCATGTAAGCAAGGCTGGTCAGTATGCTTATCTCACCATGACCTGTGTCTGGTCAGTCCAGTCTGTCCTGACTCCTTATTAAACTCAATTTCTATCTATTTTCTTAGGCTAAGGCCTCTATTTTACTGTGTGCATGGGTGTTTGGGGTAGGGTATGTCGAAGTGCTAGCAACTGGAGTATTTTTCACTAATGGACCTTCCTCCTGTTCAGCCAACACTGTTTGTGTTGATTTGCAGGGCTCGCTGTGTTTTGATGCATGTATGTGTTGTATAAGTGTGTCTATCTGTGTGACTGGGATTGCATTCTCATCCTTCTGTAAGGATACATGGATGGAGAGAACATCACCTCCTTTAAGGGTGCATGTTAAGGACCATTTCAATGTAAAAATGGGTTAATAAGGGAGAAGCCGTGGGAGCACGTTGTGAGATGCAAATCTGACAGACAAGCTGTAAGGCAGACAGTAGTAAGAATCAAACCTGGTCAGCTGCACTACTCGCTAAGGGTATGTGGAAAGTGAGAATGTTGATTTAATTAAGATTATTTGACAGGGGCCAGTGGGATACTGAGGGAAAGGTGGAAGCTGTAAGCAAAATACATGGAGACACAAACCTGGTAGACGTAATGGAGGAAATAAATGAAACAAGCCTTAGCAGTCGCACTCATTGATGGGCTATCAGAAAGCTGCAGGCAAACCAGTGCTTTGCAACTGATAAGAATGCAAACCTGAAGGTCCAGGATTTTGGAGGGATATTATTGGACTGTAACTGGACATGTCAGTGTCTTGCATGTGTTTGTGTCTCTGGGATACATACCTGTCTTTGATACTTTTTGAACCTGCAGGCACATCCTTCAACCTGACTGTGCTGGACTCCAGTGGCCAGGTAGAAGAGAGTCGCAGGCCCAGAACTGCAGGAGGTGTCATCCGCTCTTGACATCCCTTAATATCTTGCTACTTGTTGGATCTGGGAGGATAGAGCTATGGCATCCTCCTGTCTGTTGGGCTGCTGAATTTGACCCACTTACATTAAACATGAATATGGACTGATAAATTCAGTAGCTGGCTGATCCTTGAGAAGGTCATGTCTTAGTGATCATAGTAGAAGACAATGCCTTTGAAACTGTTGCTTGTCATTTCTCCTCTTGATAAATGTGTGAGGTGGTTTCATTTTGGTTTTGAGAAGTGCCGTTCTTCCCTCTGTTCTCAAAAGAAAGCTGAATTTGCAGTATCACCACTGGATAATGGATACAAGGAGACAGTTCATTTGAGGTACACTGTGATTAAGGTTGAGCATGCATTGCATCTGTTTTCAAATTTTAAAAACTGCCTTTCAATCTAGCTTGAGTGGCAATCTAGTATACAGAGGTAATTGTGTCTTAGTTTCAGTCACGTTTTAGAGGTCATGCAGTTTTAAAAGTGGCACGTGGTTCATTAATTAATTCCAGTGTGATTTACTGATAGGCTTTAGCTGCCTGCTTTATTTCTGAAGATGGAAGGGAAGCATTGCCAAGTGTGCTCCAGAAGATCACTGCTTCCTTTGATGTAAGGAGGCATGGGGCTCTGGTGGGGAGCATCTAAGGATAATGGTGTTCCAGCAGTTGTGATTGCTTGTGTACATTATCAAGCTTGAAAGACCTTCACAGCATTTCAAGAGAGATGCAAAAGCACTGATTGTGATGGGTGACTGAACACATTTTCCTACAGAGCTGCTCAGAAACAGCTGATAAGTGCAGTTTTAGGAAGGCTTCTGGAGAAGCTCATTGCATATGTCTTTATTGACACGTTCTGGAAAGGGAGAAGAATAATCCACGAGTAGGTTTCTACAAACATGACCTTTAGTTTTGACAGTATGCATGTCAACTATTATTTTTGTACAAGTACTTACTCAGATTGGCAGTAGAAGATAAAAGTATGTGCAAAACGAAAATAGTAAGCTCTTGATGCTCCTGGAAGGATCACTGCTTCACTCTTCTTTCATCATTATTTTGTATTTTCTGTAAATAGCCTATTTCCACAGCCACTTTCATCTTATGGGGTTTGGCGTTTTAGCTTGTTCTTGTCAGCAATAAGTTTGGAGAAAGAAAAATAGCTTGGTATAACCAATTAGTAAAGCTGGTATTTCTTCAAAGTGTTCTGTAGAATGTGTGTGTGCCTTGAATTAAACAGCATCTTTATTTTAATGAAAGCAAGATGGAATTTTTCAGAAGCACTGATTCCTAATCTGTACCTAGTGAAGCCATTGGAATTTTGGGCAGTTTGTTGGTTTTGGCAGGGATTTTTGCTTTTTTGGCTTTTTTTTTCCTTTTTGTGAATTTTAAAATAAGGCTGTTTAAGCCATGACCAAGTGTTTTATAATAATCTACTTTTCAGATGCATAACACTACAACCGGACTAGCTTACTGAAGAATTACGTATAGGGAAAAGGGAGGGCACTGCTTAATTAATGTATTAACAATGCATGTTTAATTTAACTGTTGTTATAATTTATGGAAATCATATGGAAGCTTCAAGAAAGTTGACCCTGATCATTTGAGAGATAGAGGAGAAATGAACCATGAACTAAATAATATCTTTTGACACAGATATTAACAAAGTCAAGCAATATCCAGTATGTTATTTTATATGTATATATATTTATAGATGCTATATATTATATTTTTATTCTTTATATACAGTTCACAGATAACATACAGTATATAAACTATATGCCTGTAATTAAAAAACCCATATAGTTTAGTGTATAAACGAAACCAAGGAAATTACAACAGGAGCTAGATGGACCAAGGATCTCGGACTGCTGTCCCAAAATTGGGTTCTTTCACCCAGTGTGCAAGAAGCCAGGCCACACATAGAGTCAAGCTATTTGATTTATTTCTAGTTGTGCACTGAAGGGTGTGCTAGGGGGTAAAGCTAGCACACCAAAGGACAAAAATACAAGCCTGTTTGTACAGTTTGATTGTTTACAGTTCTGCATACTAAATTTACATCACTATTTGGCTAAGGTGCTATTTGCTTAATTCTCTCTCACCTGGATTTAAAGGGACAGCGTATCCTAAATTCGCTGTGCACGTTCAGTGAGTAGGGGTCTTTACACAGAAGTAGGTAGGCTCAGCTTCAGAGGTGTGGTTGTCACATTAAAATGTTCCCCACAGTCCCCAGAGGACACAATCTTGAAACATTTCTAAACCCCTGCAGTCCGAAGCTGGTTTGGGCTGACATGTAACCAGTCTCTTTCCTTTATCTCATCATTTTAGTTACCTTTTATCACATTCCACATTCAGCTCAGGTCAGGTTGCTCTCCCTTTTCCGAGAAACTGCCCTCTCTTCCCCTCATACATCTGTCTCTTGTCTGCATCAAGATAATATATTAGACCATATGAGATGGGAGACTATGAAGCAGTGACTTGCTTATAGTCACACAAGGGAGTCTAGCAGAGTCAGAAGTAAATTTAGATGTCCAGGATGCTAGCCATAAGGCCACCTGTCTCCCCAGTGGTTGTTGTGTTCCCCCACTCCAAACTCAAGAGTTTTATTGCATCTCTGCTTGAATTTCTTGCGGAGTGTCTGTAAACATTTCCAGTTCCAGGAACAAAATACCGTTTTCTTCTTCCCCTCTCTTAAATGAAATCTTCTTGTCAGCATCTGCCATCTCAGTAATGAGACTGCAGTCTGCAGGGAGATTTCAATTCTGAGTTTTAATTCATGTAAAGCAACAACAGATCTTCAGCGGTTCCTAAGAGTACTTCTAAAATGCTATAAATGTTGGGGGGAGAAGGTAGATATTAGTGTCACTTTCTTTTTTTCTCATGTTTTTTCATCATGCTTAAAATCACACACGAAGCTGGCAGCATGAGAGCATTACCTGTGGTGCAGCTAAACACAACAGAGGGCATACTTTAATGAAATTGCAGTGAGGTAACATCTCTTCTGTCTGAGTATGGATTTTTAGCAACCTTTATGTATTCAATGCCTTGAAGCCTGTGTCCCACTGCAGATGATGCCCACTGACAGCGTATATAT
>NW_008693761.1:1800-4635 GCF_000695815.1 Acanthisitta chloris | reverse complement strand
CTTCAGCTCAAACCAGCACATTTTTGCTAGAGACTGAAAAAGCCTCTTTATATCTGTAAAAGTAGCTTTTCTACTGGAGGGAATAATCCCTATTTGAAGTGCAGGTTTACTGAGTTGCTTTCCTCTCTATAAGCTCTGTTACTCTGTGCTTAGCAGTAGGAACTCATCATAGGAGTAACAGTAAAATATTCAATTTTCTCAGTCTTTTCGTGCAACTTATGGCACTTTTCACTGAGATAACTGCAAGCTGATTAACTGAATTATAAAATCACCAAGTTATTAAGGGCTCTTTGATATAGTGGATGGACACGTAATGTAGCTAATCATAAACTTCAAAGCAAACTTTAGTCAGAAACTCATTGGACCTGAAGAAATTTTAAGTGAAAGTCACTAGGACCAAATCTCATGTCTTTGTAGCTAGATTCAGGTCTGGGTCTTTAGTCTGACAAAGACAGAACTGTAATACAGTTGTGCAATTCATTGGATAAGTGATGTGAAGATTTAAAAATCTGACTGTTGTTAGCAAATCTAAGGACAAGGGATTTAAAAATCTGACTGTTGTTAGCAATTCTAAGGACAAGAAGTCCTTGAAGAAATCAAAGCCTGAAAAACTTGTGTTTCCAGCTGATTTCCCCCCAATGCTATTTATTCTAGCAAATGAATTTTTTTAAGTGTGGAAATACACATTTTGAAATTTCAAATGGAAATTAGCTCTTCCATAAGTATTTCAAGAAGTCTTTTAGGTATCATGAGACTTTTTTTTCTCAGCTTACATACTGAAGCTTTCCAAATTCAGCAGAAATACACCTTCACCAAAAATATATTTCCATCTAAGTTTCTACAAGTTCTTCCAATGGATTTATTTTCTTTCAGACAGACTAGGCATCTGTCATGAGCACTAACAATAAACAGCTAGAAAGCAACTGGCTGCTAACAACTTGTGCCTATTCCAAGTGTCTGCAAACTGTAAGATATTCACCCTTCTCCCACCAAACACGATGTAATAGCAGTCTAGACATCCCAGTTTATGCAATTCAATTCTCCATTACACAACTGCAATGCAGAGCACTCACAACTCAACACTTGGTTGCACACAGAAGTCAACAAACTATTCTCATCTGTCAGAACTGAATGTAAAGTATGAAGATTAAGGTAGAATTTTCCAATGAGAATACACTTTGTTGGAATTCATATTCAAGTGAAAATCACATACCTTAAGCAGAATAGAAAGTACCATAAAAATATATTGGCTATGAGACTAAGGTGATTTAAACTTAGATTTGACTGCAGGATTAATAAGAATATTCATCCCAGTCTGAAGTGTTGGGGATGTACTTTTTATATGGTTTCAAATGTCTTTAACAGAATATTGGCAATAAAAATATCTGAAAATACAATTTATAGGTAACTACATAAGAGGAGAGATGCAAAATGTTATTAAACTCTTTCTTCACTCCTTAACTTACACTTCTGTACATGCCAGTTTAAAGTAAGCTCTTATTAAAAAAAACAAATAATTTAGTGTATAGGTTCTTAATTATTTCTTCAGCTCTAATAGTAACTTTTAATCATTATTTGACAAGGCATTACTTCAATCCTGACCCAGAATCAGATTTATTGCCCCAAATGAGAGCAGCCACATTGGGAAGAAGCAGCATGTATAATGAAAATCAAAATGGGTCTTGAAAATTCCTATTAAGAATTCCAATCCAAAATTAATGGTGTCCTTTTAAACATAATTCCAGTTTCTCCAAAGTCATACGGAGGACTTTAAAATCCTGAAATTATTAAAGACACATTTGCAGGGAAGAGTTAGCTTCTACTATTTTTTAAATATTTGATACACTTTGAAATTATAGTTTCAAGCTTAACTGCAATGGTAAATGCTAGAAATATCACATTAAAAAGATGCATTTCTTATAAATTCACACAACTCCTGAGCTGTAGTTTGGACAATATTAGATATCAAAAGGCAGAATGCAATTGGGAAAGTCAGCATTATTGAACATACAATACCACTGTTATCATAGTAACTAGTACATGTCAGACTTCACAGCTCCTTGCAAACAGCTTTGCAAAATCCTTCCCTTTTATTTTATATTGCAAATAAATATTTTCCAGAGCTTTTTCCCAACTTATCTTAAAAGTATTTCTGAGGAAAACCTTTTGATTTTAAATATTGCTTCATATGACTCACCTTGAGTAAGGGCAACTGATTTTTCAGCTGAACATACAAGTACTTAACACATGACTTGCATCAGGTTACCAGCAGACAAGCAGCTAAACCTCCCCACCAAGCACATAGCCTCTGAACTCTGAGGGAGTGTTTATATATTCCAAGAGACGTCAGTTCCCTGTTTATCTTTTTTGCCAGAAGAAAAAGTTAAGTTGTATTGGTGCTGGGGGAGGGTGTTATTTTTACTATCTGACTAAAAGCCACTACCTACACCTCGTGGTAATATACTTAGCAATGACAATCTTTATCAAATTTTGATCCAAGTGAGTCAAAGGTCAAGGAGACAAAAGGGTAACTTACTTATTTGGTTCTTTGTCACTTCTTCTTTAATATCCATTTGCTTTAAAACTGCTGATGTTAGTACATTGCAACTAACCAAATCCTGACATCTTCTTTAAGCTGCAGAATATTTGCAAGTAATCTTTTCTATGGTGTGTTGCATGAATTAAGCCTTACTACTGCAGTCATTCCCTGCCAAAACACAGACTAAGCACCTTTTCAGCTGAATCATCACAGTAGTATAATTTCAAGGAATAAAAATCACGAAATATCAGAATATTTTTAAGGGATTTTTTTCCCCAGATATTAGATGACATTTC
>NW_008693761.1:0-1783 GCF_000695815.1 Acanthisitta chloris | reverse complement strand
TGCAAGTTCAATGTACACCAGCCCAGAAGCTTCTTCTGATGACCATATCTAAAAATCATTTCTTTTCACAGACATCTCTGTTGACCAGCATGTCACTCCATCATAGTGTCTACCAATACTTAAGCAGTTTGCCAAGCTTTGACACAAATGTTTTCTAAATGTCTCCTCATCTCAGGTGAATTAAGTAAATGGTTTTTTTAAAAGATTCTTCTGGCAGCAGCAAGAGGAAGTGATTTATATTTGGCTTACTTAATTATAACAGAGAAGATATTCCTTAAAATAGATTATTAGGTTCAGACTTTCAGGGTACAGCCCTGAATAGTTTGTGATTCACAAGTTTAGCATTTGCTATGTGTTTTGACTGACTTTGATTTGCTGTTTGGGTTTTTTGACATTGCCCTGTTTGAAAGTGTAATAATCTGCCTTTTTCTTATCTACTTCTGCTAAGTAAATCTAAGGTGGATGAAGATTAATGTATTGGAGATTTTATCTTCTAGTAGTGAAGGCAAAACTGAAAGTGAGTCTGGTCCTTTGAAAGCAAACTATATAGGGCAGTCTGTGTACAAGGCTCACTGCCAGGGCAAGTTAATGACCCTAAATCAGACATCCTTGAAAAGTGCAGTCAATTTGTTTTCCTCTGTGTTCTAATTAAAGAGTGGAGTTTAACTGCTGAAAGAAGTAGTTCTCCATGCTATGCTTCCCATGCACTATTTTTATGGACATTGTCATTCATTGTTTTTACTGGACATCTCCTCCTATGATCCTCTCCTGAAGAAGCTCTTGTTTGGGATGCTCCAGGTTTCTTCCCAGGCTGCACTGCCTCCTTCAACTGCTGCCCCTGGAGATGTTCCCTACCATCCTCAGTTTCTCTGCAGTGTATGGGACTCAGCATGCAACATTCATAAGGAAAATAGTTTTGTAGAGTTGTAGGGTTGGACTCAATGATCTTTGAGGTCTCTTCCAACCTGGTTGATTCTATGAAAATATCTACTGTTGAATTTTTTGTTGGCATCCTAAAGGCACTAAAGCCAACGGAATGTGGTTCAGTTTTCAGCATATACAGGCTGAGCTGTATCAGCTAATTTTGTGACTTCCAATATCCTATTATCATCCTATTAAGCAAAACCTCTTCTAGCAGCAGTGCTTGGCAGTCAAATGAGGACTGCCTGCTTCAACTGCAGAAACCAGCTCAAGGGACTGGAAGCTAAGAGAGAAGCTGTGAACATTTGGATGTCAGTGATTTCTGTTTCCTAAAAACAAACCAAAACAAACCATAAGTGCTTAACGGTCCTGTGTTCTCTGGCTTCATATTAGAGTTCAGAGGTTACAGAGAAGAAAGTAGAGACTCACAGCAACAGAGCAAGGACAAAAAAAGCAAACAATTATGTACTTCATCAGAGTCCCCAGTGGTGTGACAACAGACAAAATACCTCAGAAGAAAAAAAACTGTCAAGAAGGAGAAATGTGGCAAATGACACTCATATGCTTGATGAAGACACAGAAAACTGCAGGAAGCAGATAAAGGGAAGTGCAGTTGTTAACTGCAAATGTAGGCCACCCACATTTCCTGAAGTAAACATACTACTGACAACAAAAGGCTGGATATTTATCTGTGCATTTTATAGGTGACTCATAGCAGGACCTTCTGGAAAACACTTACTTTGGAGTGCTTTCCTGTATGCCCTGAGGTTCCTAAACAGTCTATGCCTCCCATTTCTTTTTGCTTTTTAACATTAAGATCATCGAATCATCAAGATTGGAGGAGAACTCCAAGATCATCAAG
>NW_008693760.1:3864-17426 GCF_000695815.1 Acanthisitta chloris | reverse complement strand
ACCCTGTTAATTCTATGATTCTATGACTCTAATTAAGGGTTAGAGAAGCTGATTTGTAATTTAAACAGGGAATTCATCAAACTCTTTGATTACAAGAACAGTTTGATTATTGTGCCCTTTTATAAAGGATGGATAAGCAATCTGTGGGATATGGGTATTTTCCTTGCCAGCTGTTCTTTATTTATCATTGTCAGATTTGCTTGCTTAGTAAATAAAAATATAATCCTTTATGATATAATTCAGATGAAAGCACTAATTATCATGAAACAGCAATGCCTTTAGGGCAAGGGAGATAAAAAAGACAGACGACTGTTTTATATAATACAATAACAGCTTTCTTATTGCATCTTTCACTGAAGGAAACTAAAACTACAGCTCCCTGTAGCTTGGATTTCTGTCATTTCTGTCTGATGGGGAAGTGTTCCACAGAACTGCATTTACAGATCAGGTGTTACACAAGTTTGTCCTCCAAGAAATTGTATTTCAGTCTTTTCTATTGTTCTAGAATACTATTATTTCCTTTTATTGTCATTGTTCCATCAACTAGTGCTTAGGAAAGAATCTGTCCCTGACTCTGTTGGTGCTGTTATTTCTGTTTGGGAGGGGGGGAAATCTTCATCAGCAGAATCACCTTAAAAACTTTCATGTCTGTGCTTACCTGCCAGAATACAAGTCTTGCTTACTTAAAACACAATGAGCCTTCAAGTGTTCTCATTTTCTGGAATTAGTTTAGAAGATCTTGTTGAGCAGGTATGTTGCAGTGCTTTGAGATAAAACAGCATGTCTTATCTCTTAGGCAGGTAGACTGATGGCTTGGATCAGGTTTTCTAGGCTAAGGATGGAAAGTTACTTGGGGCTGACTTCAGCTCCTGTGCAGAGACAGCTGGAAAAGGAGAGCCATTGTCACTAGACAGGCCCCCACTGTTGTCTGTGCCAAGGTGCTACAGAGCTGGCATAAAAGATGTGCTGAGTTTTGCTGTTTCTTATCCTATATCGTGGCCATCGTGTGTGTAAACTGCCTGGGTAGATGAATTAGCTGTGTAGGATTAGATTACACAGTCACCTCTGAGATGATGTTCAGGTACAGCTCAGTTATTTTCTTCTGCTCTGTGTATGTCTCTGCTATGGAGCTTTAATATGGTTAATAGTTCCCAGATTTGGTGCTTTCACTATCTCATCCATCAAAAGGTTTGTAAACTCCTTTGTATTTTGTCAGAGGTGTTTTTACTCCAGGATCTGCTAATTGTCACAGAGAATACTTGATTTCTCTGCTTAGCTGACTCTCTCAGTGAATGAGTCAGCGTCAAAGCTTGTCGAATTTCACTCTATGAGTAGCTGCAGTATAAATTTACATGTCTATACCATCTGTTTGGTTGATGCAATAACTGAAGGTAGAGTTCACTTACCCAAAGGGATGTCCAGTCTTCTGAAAGTCCTGACTATGGTCAGCAAGTTTATTGAACAAAATACTGATGTGTTTGAAATAATGAACTGAGAAATTGTGTCTGGTTTGCCACTGAGGTTTCTGACTAAAATCCTAATAGGAACTCAAGTGAAATGTCCCTGGCATGTAACTGAAATACCACATGTGGCTGTAAGGATAACTAGGGCATCTGGTTTTGTTCTCCTTATAACGCAAAAAAAAAAAAAAAAAAAAAAGAGATTAAACCCCTCTCTATTGCTTCATCCAATGGCTCTGTTTCAATGTAGCATATTCCATTTCAGAACAGAGTTTGGATACATGTAGGTCTGATTTTACATTCTTTATGAAACAAATTTCTGAAAGATTAAACATGCCCTGTCTCATTTTGAACTTATAGTTAGGCTTTAAAATGGTTTCTTTGCCCTGTGACACACCACAGGGAACACATGACTGACACAAACACGTGTGCAGGTGCTTAGCGTTTAAATCAAGAGTTTACACCTTCAAAGTTGCAAACTGTAGGGCATCAAGTCTAAGATGATCAAGATAATCACTGTCCATGAATCAATGTGCTCATCTGTTAATGCACACTAATATTTTCTCTGCAAAGTAGACAAGTGGCAAAGAAAGAAAGTCTCATGCTATATATTCAGAGCTGGTTTACAGTTTTTGAGACTTGCTGTAGGGAAGATGTCTGTCAGATTAAAACAGCACTGGAACTCATGAGGCAAAAAAAGCAATTTCTGATCTCTGCATGCTCTCTGTATAACCTCAACAGACAAATTCAACCCAGTGCAGATTTGCAATTCTTCTGAGCAGGAAGTCATGGAGTACTTCCAGCATGACTAGATATGAATTAATCTACAACAGAGAATATTTACTTTCACTCTGTCACTTTGATTAAAAGACCAAAGCATTTGTTCTACAAACTGATTCAGTGCAACAAAGAATGGAATATATGCCACGTGCCTAATTTAATAATGAAAATGTTTCTGTTAATTTCAGAGACAGTAGTTATGTGCCTGTTTAAATGTGGTGTTGTTCAACACTTGCATGTGGAACACTTACCTTAGTTCTCTTCAAATTGCCAACCTGGTAAGAACACCAATTCTAATAGCCATTCAGTCCTGAGTTATTCCTAGTACTGGGGCATCTGCTCAGACCTCAGACTGCAATACTTGTTAGCTCATACTAAAATAACAACACTAACAATTGCAGCCTCATTGTTCGTTGACAGAAACTCTTTGAAAATCTTATCAAGAAAAACTCTTTTTATCTCAACAAAAACATAACACACAGGTCCCCTGCTCTTAACCCCAGGATGCTTTAAGAAGAATCTAATCTTGTCCAATTGCAGTGTTATTGACAAGTGAAAGCTATTTTTGTGCCTTGTAATGCCTTTAAAAGCAGCATAAACAATACTTGGCCATATAGTACAAAACCTTTCCAACTGATCCTTCCCATTATATCTCTTTAGACTTCTAGAATTTGTCTAAGAGGGAATGGAAGATTGTTTCTATGTAAATCCGGAGTTCTGTTGGAAGTTGGACACACAGAATTGAAATAGAAAGGGCTTTAAATGTTTTTCAGAGCCCACACTGGGCTCATCTAGGCTTTGGTCATAAAATATAACCAGGAGAAAATATTAAGCCCTGCAGCACTTGCTAACAGCATGCTGGGGCATTTCTTCAATATCAAGGGACCGAGAAAAGAGAAACAGTCTGTGGAGTAATAAAGACCTCCTTTTCTTTAGTTGAATTCTCTGTCCCAGCACAGTATCAGCTGGGCCTGATTTTCCATTCTTTGTGATGTCCTTAGCTACCATTGTCTTAGAGTGATCCATAAAAGAATAGACTAAATGACTGAATCAGCCATGGAGTTCACTTTTCTCACCATCAGAGGAGGAAAATGCAAACATTCACTGCCACAAGCACCAATTTCCTGCACTCTTAAGTTACTGTTCAAGTGAGAAGTAGCTGATACAGCTTGGAACATACTCATTAGTATCAATGTTCAGACTTGAACATTTCCATGCCCTCTTTGTCCCAAAGATTCTTTGGCTGCAAACTGTCTTTTCATTTCCTTCTCATTTCTCCCTTCTTACTTGATTTCTCCTTTTTCTTCTGTTCTGTTTTCTTCCTTTTATTCTCTCTTCTGCTCCCACTTAGGTTTTTTAGCACTAAGAGCTAAACCCTCTTGCTCTCGGCTTCTTTTGGGCAATTTGAGATTGTTTTGTGCAGTACAATCTCTGCCCTTGATGGTCTTCCCACATGTCCTAAAGTACCTCAAGCTCTTACTTCCTTAGAACGCTCCACAGAGCGAGTCCAGCCAGTGCTCTTCTTTCCCCTCTTGTTCTGCAAGCCAGTACAGAATAAAATATATAATACCATTGCTTTCAACTAGAGCCTGTTTGGACACTGAAGAGCTCTAATGGCAGTGATGAGTTGGAAAAAGTCCTTACTGTGGTCAAGTCAATTAAGGCTTATTTGTCCACTTGGGCCCTGACAACTATATGGGAAGATATTGTTTGTGCTACTTGAAAAAGCATTACAAAGCACAAAAAAGCTTTCACTTGTCAATAATACTGCAATTGGACAAGACTGGATTCTCTTAAAGCATCCTGGGGTTAAGAGCAGGGGAACATTGTGTTTTGGTTGAGGTAAAAAGATTTCCTCCTGTCAAGATTTTCAAAGGGTTTCTGTCAAGGAACAATGAGGCTGCAATTGTTACTGTTATTATTTTAGCATGAGCTACAGAGTTCTGCAGTCTGAGGTCTGAGCAGATGCCTCAGTGCTACCTTTGAAAAAGTTGCCATTACACCTTTGTAACACTAATAGTGTTAAACTATGTAACATTATGAAGGAATTAAATATTTGCAAAATTTTTTCCATGGGAAAAAATGTTGACTGTCTAATGTTTGTCTGTCCATGCAGCAAAATCGGATGGTGTTCTAAACTGAAAAATAAATTTAACATCAGTTATTTGAGATGAGAGTAATTCTAAGGCAAAATGCTATTAGAAGAAAGTAATTTCTTATTGGCTCTGGCCCTACAGATGTTCAAATTACTATTTAAATATCATCTGATAATCTTGGTGCAAAAAATGCAGAAATTCTTCTCATAGGCTTTCATAGGTTTTTTACAGACTCTGTTTCATATTTCTCTCATTTAAGTTTTATAGATATATTTTCCCCATGCCCTTCTAAACTGACTTTCTAGACAGATAAAATTAAATATGTTTGGCCTTGGTAATCAGAAAGAGATAAATCCAGGCAAGTCTGCCTGGGCTAAAGGTGTCCGTTTTGTCCCCCTTCCTAGCATATGTCTTAAGTCAATCATGCACTTTTTCCTCTTTATTTTATTTAGTTTGCAATCAAAATATGACAACAGAACTTTAGGTGTCAGTGAGATCCCAGTCAGGAAATTCTCATTATTCTGAGCCTTCAGGTAAATGCATTGATTTCTTATAGTGTTACCAATAATGAATAATTTGAACTGGGGAAAACCAATTGCTGAGGATTTCTTATTTCCCAGAAAGGTCCAACTGAATTCAGTTGGAGAAAAACCTTAAATTAATTTGAGCATGCAAATCTGCTGTTTTCTACATTCTTAGGATGGTGAATATAGATTCAATTGGTCGTAATTTCCCTTTCCCATACCCTCTCTTTTGGAATGTGAAAAGACAAAGTCCAGCCCTAATTCCCAGTAAAGATGCAACTGGCATGCTGGGATTTTTGAAATCATAATTCATCTTTCTTCTTCAGGATGATTTTCCTTACAAGTTCTGTAACATGAGGTCTTATTTCTTCAACAGAGACAGTAGAGTCCCAAGCCTTTACTACTTTCCCATTGGGATCCACCAGGTACTTCCAAAAGTTCCAGGTTGGTTCTTCTCCTGTAGAATCTACAGACAAAAAAAAAAATTTTTTTACAAAACCCTGAAATATTAGAAAACCATGTTAGCCAATTCCTGACATTTGTTCATGTCAATGTGATGATTATCCTCTCAGAGGAAGAAGGAATGTAAAATTAAGAGGGAGTTCAGACTGAGTAAGATTAATTTTCTGACAGACAGGGAGCTTTAACTAGATATTAGCCCCTGGAGATGAATGGAAACAGGGAAGCTTGAGACAGACAGGAGAAAGTACTATAATTGATGTTAAGGTGCATGAGGGCATGTGTGTGTGTGTGTGTCTGTGCCGTACAGATAAACCTGAAACAGTTGAACATTGATAAGAAAATGGAATTTGGCATAACAATTTAGCTGTACTGGGACCGATTACTTGCTTATCCAGAATTTTACCTCCCAAAGCAGCCGGTATCATGTGCTTCAGAAGATTGTTTCAAGAAAAGCTACAAGAAGAAATAACAAAATAGTTGTTACAGGTTTCCTCCTAATCCTCATCTACTAGAGTTTTTCCCTCCATGACCACATACTCACTTTACATGAGTTGCATTCCTATCCTTTACTATTCTGCTACATGACTAACAAAATCTTCAGGGTTTTCAATTAGACCAAGACCCTCATCCCACTAAAAGCACAAGTACAGACACTACAGACAAATTAGCATCTTTTTTCCGCTGATTATACATTGGGCAAAGCCTCATAAGGAATCAGAAGAGATTTCAAAGTATCATCAAGGCAGAGCCAGACCTACACTGTTGACTATCCTGTCACTGTGCTGCACCAGAGGCTCCAGCAGCCTCCCTCTGTGACTGGGCCAGCTGGGAAACAGTTTGCTGGGCAAACCAGAAACGGAAGGATGTGAAGAGGATGAAAGGGAAGTTTGGCTAGCAGAAAGATCCATTACAGACACCTGGAAGGAGATGTGCTTGGGGTAGTCAAAAGTACTATCAAGAGTCCTTTAAATTCAGTGGTATGTGAGGGAACACTGTGGTGCTGGAGAGAGGCAGCAACTATATGGTTCTTGCAGAATGCAGCTCAGGTGTCACATTGGGCTTATCACAGATCATTGCTGAAAGACATTTGCTTCACACTGGGTAAAAACTGACATTTTAATTTAGAATTTAAATGGTATTTAGAGGATTTGTTCAGTGTAAGAAAAGTAGTGTCTTGACAGAGAAAGTAGTGCCTTGATAGAGAATATCCTGCCCTACAGTGTATTTTGTCAGCTGGCTGAGAACCAATCAAACCTCTTCAGGTCTCAGTGCTGGCTTTAACACAGATTGAAACTGGAGGAAGTGTACAGTATGGTTATTCCAATGCTTGGCAAGGAATGAGGAAGGGAGTATTCAAGGACATCTTTTAGTGCCTGGTTTCACTTTTTGATTGTTGAAGTAAATTATGAGGAGCTTTGCTTCCACTTATCCTACAGCTCTTGAGATGAATCTTATAAATCCAACTGCAGCACCTGTGTCACAGGAGGAGCACTTAAGGGACTGCAGAGAGCAAAAAGGAATCTCAGGTGGTGTATGTATACAGGAGAGTATGTCAAGACCTGTATTCCATGTAGAGGTTTATCAGACTAGGTTTTACAGGGCATCTGTTCCTGAAGCATCTTCATCTCTGGAGATCTTTTTAGAAGGTTAGAGGTGACAGAGAGAGAAATCCTGCCTTGTGCAGGAGGAGGGACTACATGACTTCTGACCTTTTTGAGCCTGACATTGCTGTGCTATGACCCTGCGAACACAATCACAGAGACATTTTTTCTGTTGGATGGTATTTCTGTCAGAGGAATTTTACACAGGAGAAACAACCCTCCAGTGTTCCAGATTACTTACCAATTAAGTACTTGAAGGCAGGAATTGCACCAGCTCCGCTGACTGTAATTTTGCTGAACATAGGAAAGGAGGCACCATAAGTCTTTCGTGCAAAACTCTCAATTTCTTTGTTGGTGTCTGGTTCTTGCTGCCCAAACTGATTGCATGGGAATGCCAACACATTGAAATGGTATGGGCCGAGGTCTCTCTGTAACTGCTGTAAGGCCTTGTAGTGGCTGTCTGTGTACCCACACTCGCTTGCAACGTTGACAACTAGTGACACCTGAAGAACAACAGAGATTTAAAATGTGCTGCACGGGTCTGTTTTCCAACAGGTAGGCTTGGATACAGGCTGTGTTTGAAAAAAAGGATGTCTAGAGAACTGTGACTGAAGAAATTTGAAACTACATTGAGTTCTGTTCACAATAGGAAAATTTAGTATTTCATTTATATATTCCCATTTGGCATCCATGAAGATTATCAATAAACTGCTAACTGAATTCTCAGTTTGCAGAGAATCTATGTTTCTCCACTCTGCATTTTGGATAATTTCTAAGCATATTTAAGAAATGACCATCCAGCTAAGACATACCAAATTGCATGAAAGAAACTTGCAAATGAGTGTGGGTTTTGCTGTTTATTCATCTGTTGTGAAGCATCTGATCTGCAGCATCTTTCCTTGTACAGAATTTGGTACTCATATAGAACTGACTGATCCATTTATCATTGCTAGTTTAGAGGTCTTGACCTGGAAGTTAATACAAGCAATTAAAGGATTTTGAGTTGCAGTATCTGCTGTAAAATCTCCCACCATTTCTAGAGTAAATCTACTTAGTTGTGACAAAATGACAACATGTTTTTTTCACAAAGGTTTACTGCCTCAGTTAGAGAGCCCAGGAAGTGAAGACTGTTCCCACTGTCCTTTAAAGCCATTCCTGTAGAGGATCATGTTTGATGCTGTGCACAGTGCCATTCAGACATTACCACCAGGAACGTGTCTGCCTGCACAGATCCAGATGGGAGGAAGATGGCACAGACAGGTGAGCAGTAAGGTCAATACATAGTGGAACAGATTCCACCAAGAATTTGTTGGGGAAATTAAGTGACCTAAACCTGAACTGACACATATTACATTTCTCAAGGTCTTGAAGAATTTTCCATTGGTTTTTGAGTTATTTTATCCTTAAACAATTTTCAGTGCTTATTTTTAGACTTAACGGTTTTTATGAGTCTCACAAATCATTTAGGTGGGAAATGACATTCATTTTACACAAATTGAGTCATTCTAACATTTCCATACAAAATGTAAAAGTATATAAGGAAATAGGGTGCATCAAATGAATTATGCGATACAAATACTGAATGACTACACATGTATAGTGTTTTTAAGGCCAGAAAACAAACTGGCACATAAAAGCCCCGACCTGGGTAAGGTATGGGATCATAATATGAAATGCTTAGAAGAAGTAGGAATGAGTAAAGAAAAAGCTCAAGGGATGTTGGTGTTTATAATTTCTTGCATTAAACATTGACACTTCGTGTCTATTCTACCTTGCATAGGTATATTACTACCCCAGAATCACAGAATATCCTGAGTTGGAAGGATCCACAAGGATTATCAAGTTCAACTCCTGGAGTGCTTTCAGAGTGGCAGAGTTTTCCCTGGAAGACAGGTGATCTTACAAAGCACAAGTTGGTGTGGTCTTTGTGGTGCAATGTGTCAACAGAATACAATCTAAGCAATCCCTGTACACGTGCATATGAAATATGACCTGCAGCCATCCAGCTAACCCCCTAAGCATCACCTTCATTCAGACATTTACAAGCTCTGCCTGAAATTTTAAATTCAGTCTCCTAAAAAACCCAAAGATAGGGAATATAATTAGATTTTTTTTTTTTCCAGAGAAGAGGTAATAATTTTATGATGCATTCCTGTTACAGACTGTCAGCATTTCAAACAGAACCTATATATTAGGCATAAAAAATAACAGCTGGCAGTTCAGTTCTTTTCAAATCATCTGATTTACCAAGCATAGTGATAACTGTAGTTTAGTATGAAGTAAAGATAAATTGTACCACTAAGTGTTCAAGTCAGATGTAGTGCTTTCATGTGAAATTTTAGAAGCTTTATAAATATAGTTTAAGACTTGGTATTTTCATGATACAGAAGTATTCACATACCTTATCATAATCCCATCTGTTTGTACTTCATCCCAAATAGAATGGTAATGTCAGAATTTATCACCGGAGGTTTGGGGGAAATGAGGCTGTGTAAGCATTGTGTTCATTTTGGAACAGATATGAAAGATAACTTGCCAAGGAAAACAATCAAGCTTTTATAACTTATACTGGATTTTAAGTAAAGAGAGGGCTGGAAAGAATTCACTCACAGCTGTCTAAAACCAGTGATTACTCAGTGTGGTAGGGAATGGCTCGAGAGCTCAGAGTGCAAATAGTGCAAACTTCCAAATGTGCTCCCACAAAATAGAAGGAAACTACATACAGCATTTCTTAGGAAGGCAGACACATTGTGCTTCTCTTCTGTCCATAGAAAAATGCACTTTCTGTAACTGAAAGTCCTTAATTTAATAGTTCAAACTTTCTAAAAGTGGAACTAACACATATAATCAAAACTTTCAGGTTTTATTAGCACTTCATAAGGAATGTTTAAAATGATTCTTTACAAATCTTTACCAAGTTATCTTTTAAGAGTCTGGTACAGACAAGAGTAAATGTGGTGAGGTTTTGGGTCTATACTTTATTTTTAATGAATAACAGTCACTCTTTTTGTTCTCCTGTAGAGGCTGTACATTGACTTCTTACAACTCTTCATGATTTAAATGAAGTTCAATATGCCTGACTTTGGGCTCTGACAGTGCAAGTCAAGCACACCACCTAGTGTGCAGTGCAAACAGTTCATCATGGACCTCACAAAAATGATTTAATTTAAGCTGAATTCTGTATTAGCTCTTGTCTGACCTCTTAATACTACCCTTTCCTTCCCTTTGCTTGGAAAACCCATGCATTCTAGTACTGAACTCATTTAACACTGCAGAAATACTTCTTGGTTTATTTACATGTTTACACCAGCGTGTCTCCTTGAGGGAATGATCCCTAGACAGATTTATGAATCTGTCCAAGTAACCTTTTGTGGATCCTTCAGCAGAGACAGTAGATACTTAGGCTTTTAGACCTGGAGATTCTTAACTGGCTCCATCTGACTGATGGAAGAACCAGTCACAAGTGTCACCTTACACCAACTCAGAGCAGTTACCTTCATGGGGAGAAGAGCAATGTTTGTGCAGTAATTAAGTGGCTATACTCAGTGTTTATCCACACTCAGTAACATCACATTCTCAGACTGCAGACAGCTGTGATCCAAAGTGCCTAGTATTACTTCCAAGAGTAAAATAATACTTAGGTTGTTATACTGCCTAATGCTTTTAGATGATTATAGTACCTTTGGTTCAAGATTTCCAAAGGCACTGCACTGACATGCTTAATTCCACCCCAGCACACTGTACTTAGCTGTGTGGTAGGTAGGTACTATTATATCTAGATAGGTATAAACACAGCAGGGAACAGTTGATACTTGGGAGCTCTGGCTCCCAAATAGGTACTATTTTTGGTAAGAATACTGCCTCTTACAGCATATCTGATACAGATCATAAAGCAAAAGGTAAGATTCTTGAATTAGATAGATAGATAGATAGATAGATAGATAGATAGATAGATGGATAGATAGATAGAATACTAATCTTATTTGGATCCTCTTGATTCTTGTCCAGCCACACATCACTGTGCATCATTTTTAATGTAGATGGCTCAACATCAGTACAGTAGCCTGGAAAAACCCAAGAAGGATGTTGCCTTCTGCCACACCAATAAACCAGACAGCTTTTTGGTCTGTGTCACTTGTGGAACCCTTTTCTCTGTGGTAATAGTTCTCTCTTTCTTTGATTTCAGGTAGATGTAACATGACAACCTGATTTAGTAGCATGTACACCAAATGTTTAGCATTCTGGCAATATAATTTATTATGTCCCCTAAAAAAGGGGAGTACCCCCTTACAGTTTTTCAGTATTTGTATTAAAATGGAGATTATGGCTGTGCACATTTATTTCAGTACAAAACCCCACACATGTTCCCTAATATTTCTAATCTTTGCCATTGCAGAATTGTTAGTGCATTTCTTCTTTAAGGTACTAACAGAGGGTACTTGTGGTTTGTATCAAGATGCACTCAAATAGAAATTGAATTAATATCAGTCTTCTTTTTCTTACTAAGAAAACATTGTTTCAATGATCTGAATACACAGAAATTTATACCAATAATGAGTTATTGAGGAAAGATCCTGCAAGTCATGAATTGCACTGATTGTTTATACTTGGCACAGCTCTTGTGCTTTTAGAATTAGCAGACCTGATTAATTTTTTTTTATAGTCTGGAAGCTTTTGGATTTTTTCAATTCTCAGTTAGTTTCTTGACTACCAATTAAGTAGTTATTTAAATAAATTAGTTGAGTGACTGAATTGAAGAAAATGTCTTCTCTACATCTGCCAGAAAGCTTAAGGCTGTAAGAGCTGGTTTAGCAATTAGCAGACTATTGTTGCAGGAGCTAACTAGTGACTCACTCTCCTTAAAGCAGCACCAGCACACACGCAGTACTTTAATATTATTTGCTTTCTTTTAATAGCTTTAAAATATTATGATAAACCTACGCCTTAACATTACTTATCTAACTGCAGATTTCAGCAAGTTTATTTTAAGAAATAAATGGGAGTTTTAATTAACCTTTTTCTGTCTTGATACTGAGTTCTGACAACATAATGACAGAAAGGGATGTGTTTTATTGCTGTAATTTTCTTTCAAATTGTGCACATGCATTATCAAAGAGCAGCTAGCCTGAACATTAGAAGGATCTCTGAATGCAAAGCTTTTTATTCCATACAGAAGCTGGTTGTCGCTTTTTTTGGAATAAACTATTCCATGTGGCCTAGCAGAGAGCAAGGAATACCATGCACCAATGGTGTTACCTTTCCAAGGTTTGGCTCTAGAGCTCTCCCTTAGGAAAGCAGTCAGGCCTTGGTGTAACAGCACTGGGGATACAGGCACACACCTCAACCTGCCTGGTCATATCAGATCAGGCTCTGCACCTTGTTCTGGAGGGGATGAACACCCTCAGCTCCTTGCAGGATGGCTGTAAGGAATTCCTCTGAGTTCCCCCTTAACTCCTTTCCATATGGATTCTGGCCCTGGGATAGAGAAGTTACAGGTGGTATTTGCTTATTCAGATTTGCAGACGACCTGCAGACAAAACATGCCCCAGGAACAGGATTTATTGACAGAGCCTTTGGAAGGAACTCATTAAAAAAGGCACAAATATTGCTCAATATTAAACAGCTTCCATGTTTTTTCCAATAGAGATATTTGAGTGGGCATAGGACCAGTTCTGCTGTATCTGAATTGTGAATGGAAGGGGAGGAGGACTTTGACCAGGTAAGATTCAGACCTCTTATTTGGTCCAAATCCACCAGTATCCCTTTCTGCTGAGCTCAGGAAAGTGTCCCCACATACCTTCTCTGTCCTCCTGCCAAAGTTTTAGTGACCTGCTCTGCGAGCTCAGACACCTCAGTGAAGCACCTGAGGAAAGGGAAAAGGAAGGTGGGAACACAAAGCTGGAGAACAAGGGTGAAGTGAGAAGAGGTGCCTGCCTTTTTGGGCAGCAGCTGAGCTATTGGACTGCCTGGCTATATCACAGATGTGTCACTGGAGCACTAAGGGTGACACTTGCAGGATTTATGTTGATTTTAGCTTCTGTAGTTCGTGATTGAGGATATAAGAGCTTATAGTATTAAGCTCTCAGTGTGCCAAGTTCCCTTTTCACTCTTTCATAGGTACTGACCATGATTCCCAGACGGTCAAACCAAATCAAACCAAACCAATAAAATAAAATACAATCAGGCTATAGTCAAGGAAACTATTTTAAAATGGCATGGAAAGCTCTGCCTAGCACCCTTTAATGTAATATGTAAATAAAACTTTAAAGACATCATAGAAGTGTAAGTGTCCACATGCCCTTCTTCAGATTGCTATCACAGTAAGAAGCAGAAGAGGAATAGCATGATGTTGCTACAGTTTCACTATACACTGATGTTACAATAATGACTTTATAATGTCTCTCGCGTTTTTACTAATTATGGTGAAATCTGTTAACTCCATTAGCCACTGATTAAATCCCACTTTTTTTTAAAAAAAAAAGTAGAACATTAAAAAGGAATGGGACTTAGGTAGAAATGACATACAAGAAGTCATGCAGTTAAAAGGCAGAAATAAGCTCCAAAAGTGAGTTCCACGAAGGCACAAAGTTCCTGAGTTCCCGACTGAGCAGGCAGAATGCAGTGCAATCCATCCTGCTG